>NC_052500.1:70935792-70978313 GCF_016617805.1 Bactrocera tryoni
AAAATCAATTTAAATTTAAGAAAATATTTTTATTCATAACTTTTTTGTCTATTTTTTCAATTTGTTTAAGTACTCGTAGGCAAAATTTTTATTTGAAATTATAAAAATAAAAAAATAATTAAAAATATTTGCAAACAAATATTAGTTATATTTTACATTTAACAGAAAAGAAATAATTTTTAATGTAATAAACAAATGTTTATTTAAAATTAAAACAAAAAAATATTTAAATCAAAAATTTTCAAAAAGTTTTTTTTTAATTTTAAAAATTTTTGTCTACTTTTTTATTATTTTTTTTTTAATAATCGTAGGCAACTATGTTTCATTTTTAAAAATTGTGTTTATAAAAACTAATACATTTATCTAAAAAAATAATTATAATTTTATACATTTGTATATATGTATGTATAAAAAAACAACTGATTGTCCAAAATTTGCAACAATTATATAATACCACACTAAAATAAACCGAACAGGCCTGACAATTTTATTTAAATATGTACATATGTACATGCATATAAATATAAGGATATCGATATGTGAGTATATCCCGGATTTTCGGTTTGTTCACGTGACAGTGTGTTTGTGCATAATTGAATTTGAAATTCTTACACAATACTGACGCAAAATTGTTTATATTCTGTTTATTTTGTGTTGACAATTTTATGCATACTTAATCGCACTAAAATATACGAAAATGAAGCTTCATATGTATGTATGTGTGCTTATGTGTGTATATATTATATAGGTATATGTGTAATTGCTTCCTAATAGCTCTTGGTGCGAGTGAGCGTGCATCCAAGCTGCTGCTGTGTGTGTTCCATTGCTGGGCAAAGCAGCACTAGATATTTATGTGTGATTTTAATTTGTAACGGTAAATACTCTACCTGCATATATGTATTCGCAATTAGTTGCCGAACTAAAAATCACATGAAATGAAAATCTTTGCCATCAATGCCCCAAAGCAATAAAGCAAATTTTATCTTTATTCCCACACACACACTCACACACACAGATACATTTTGCAATATTTTTCAGCTTTAAGTTGTATTTTTGCAACTCAAGTGCTTTATTGATGTCAACAATTTGCCAAAGTGGCCGGCCATCTGCTTTTGACTTTTACGCTTCGCAAATGTTGACTTTCCCTTGCTAATTGCAAGAAATATTGGCGCTTAAAGTCGTGCTATTTTTATAAAATTGGCTTAGTCATGCGCATTTGCGTATACATTGGCGTACATACGTGTATGTGTGTGTGAAAAAATCACTTTCAAATTTATGCACTTGAAAACTTTTAATTGAAAACCAAGAATGAGCGCATTTAATGTCGTTTTGCAATCGCCAGCAAGCATTCCGATTTCCCGTTAGCAGCAGCCATGTTGGCATTGAGCGTTGTCGGCTGGATTAAAGTGTAGTGAGTGGGCATTAGGGTGGCACTTAGTGTATTTTTATGCCCAAAATAGCTGTTTGACGCCAAATGGAGATTCCAAGTGTAGTCAGGTCCTTCCTGAAAGAGAGAGAGTCGCCTTGTCTAATACCTCGTTTGGTATCGAATGGCTCGGAGAGGTCCTTTCCGATCCTGTTGAAGCTCTTGTTATTGCTCAACATCAGTTTACACAGCCGTATTAGTTTTGCTGGGATACCAAATTCAGTCAAAGCGGCATAAAGGTAGCTCTTTTTCGTGCTGTCAAAAGCTCTCTATCGTTATCGATTAGGGAATCAGGTTCACTGCCATTCAGCAGGCTGGAGATGTGTTCTCTCCATAATTTCAGTGTGCTCTGGGCAACAGTAACTACAACATCTCTGGAGTTCTATAAGAGGATGCCCCCGTCTTGAAACCTTCTGTTAGTTGGCGCAATTTTCCGTAGAATTTTTGAACATTTCTCCTGTCGGTCAGCTTGTCAAGTACTTCGTACTGACGAATTTTTCTCTCTTTTTTTGTCTGCAAATATGTCTCGCTTCCCTCTATAACTCTCGGTATCTACCCCATCCCGCTCGTGTTGTGGTCGATTGAAACGTTGCGAGTTAGGCAGTATGTTTTCTCTCCTCTGCAACACGACACTCCTCATCGTACCAGCTGTTCTTTTGCCTTTCTCGAAAACCAATGCTCGTTTACAGCTGTACGTAAGGAGCTTGAAATGCCGTCCCACAGTTTCCTTATACCGAGTTACTGACGAGTGCTCTCAGAGAGCAGTAGTGCAAGTCGAGTAGAAAATCGTTCGGCTGTCTGTTGTGATTACAGTTTCTCGACGTCGAACATGTATTGTGTTTGTTGACATGTTTTTTTGCTGAGCAGAGGCGGGGCGGGGTCTTCGTTGCAACAAGATAGCGGTCCGAGTCAATGTTAGGACCTCGCAACGTTCGCACGTCTAAAACACTGGGGACGTGTCTTCCGTCTATCACAACATGATCGATTTGGATGCCGGCTTTCCAATCCGGAGACAGCCAGGTATCTTGATAAATTCTGGAATTTAGTACTACAGAAAACCATATTTCGGGTCCCAGCGAAGTCTATCAGCCTCAAACTATTTAGGGATGTTTCATCATGGAGGCTGAATCTGCATATATACCTAAGTATTTATCTATACCGAATGCTGCGAATCTCGATTAATATCACCCAAAAGTTATGATCCATTTTCACACAAGCATTTCTTATCTAGCATACTTCATATTTACAATTTCCAAAACGTGAGAACCACCCTAACAACCACAAATATCGCACATTCACTCCAACAAATACCGACATCAACAATCACACCTTTGCCAGTTCGCTTCGTATCTGATAAGTTTCACATTTAATTTATGGCGCTCAATTAAGTCACCGTTGAATTTGCTTACACTCCAATCAACGCCTTTTATACCACCCCACCCACTCAACACTGAGGCAAGCGTCTTCCATTGTTAGCAGCAAATATTTGAGATTTCGGCATAATGCGCTATTACTCCAACCATCTTACCCTTCACCGATGGCAATCTCCAACAAACTGCTCCGTCGACAATCGACTCATTACTCTTTGTCTCACAATTATTTTGCATTTTCCGCCTACACAACAACCACACACGCATACATGCATACAAACTTTCGAGCAGCTTGCCAACTCTTTACAGCATTTTCCCCCACTCAACGGAAGAGCATTGTCAGCTAAGGGGAATTTATGCGTTTAGCTTCGTCACTGACGTAGCCGCCACAAGTAACCATTCGCCAACCCGCCCATAAGCCAGCCAAAACCCCATCGCACTCGTATTTAAAGTTAATAAGCAGTTGTTGTCAACGCCATCGTCGCCTTGTCGTAATCATCGTCGTCGCCACAGAATTTCAGTTAGTCTCACATATTCTAGGAAGTCCTTCAATCCTTCCACGTGTGGCGGGCGCCAATGTGTTCTCTAATATATGTAATATATCTCACTTCGGTATCCTTGCCAGCAGCTGAGAGCTCACACATATGCACCTGTGCGTCAGATTGCTTTCTAAACAACACTACAAGAGGACGGTTGGAAAAACCCGAGAGGAACTGCATTGCATTTTCTTGTTTATGACGTACCTATTATGTCTCGAAGATCTGTCACTGAACCCAGGTTTACAATAGTCAATTATATACAAATATATTTTGAGTAACGAGAAGTCTTCTGACCATCTTTCCTCCGGCTGTATATCTTTCTGGTTTTTATGCAGATTTTCAATTCAACAAAATTACGTTTTTAAGGGAATCGGAGTTACAATAAGTAACAAACACATGGTATGTCCCGTGTTACCGTTATTTTTTAAGACCACTTACACTACATCCAGTTATTTAGTCGACAACTGTAATGTTCTTTTGAGTACGACCAGTCCCCGAACCGCTACTGGATTTTACCGGAAGGGTTTTATGTCAATTACAATACATCCCGGGAAACTTAAGTATTTTGATTCGATTATCATTACTATGACATAAAACGGATGATCCGAGCAGAGGAACTTTTTTCCTTAGCAACTCGGACTTCATACGTCGCGAACGGCTGGACGCATTTTACATCGAGATCTTAAATAGAAAGAGTGCAAAATACAGCTTGTGCAAGAACTGAAGCCGCTCGACCTTCCCAAGGCTCATCGCTTAGCTCTATCGGCGAAAATCCGACGTTTCCGAGTCGAATTTTGTGCAGCGATGAAGCCCACCTCTGGCTCAATGGGTAGGGAAACAAGCAAAAGCCGCATTTGGGACAAAGAGCAGCCAGAAGAGATTCAAGAGCTGCCTTTTCATCCAGAAAAAACAACGGTCCATCGGTCCATATTTCTTCAAAAATGATGCCGGCGAGAACGTAACGTTATAGCGCCATTAAAACCGACTATTTGATGCCTAAAATTGAAGTTCGTAATCTCGGCCACATTTGGTTTCAAAAAGACGGCGCCACTTCCCACACATCGCATAAATCAATGAATTTATTGAGAGAACACTTCGGTGAGCAGATATTTTCACATTTTGGGCCGGTCGATAGGTCAACAAGATCGTGTGATATCACACCGTTAGATTTTTTCCTGTGATAATATGTAAAGTCTAAAATCAATGCGGACAATCCCTCTTCGATTCAGGCTTTGGAACAAAAAATCTCGCTTGTCATTTGCCAGTTACCAATCGAAATGCTCGAACGAGTCATGGAAAATTGCACTCAACGGATGAACCTTCTGAGGATCATGTGTCAGGAAAACCCCGAATGAGTAAATCGTCACTAAAAATTAGTAAATGCCAACGGCAGAGCGATATTTCACAGATTAGGTTATAGTCAAAGGATAGAAAGACGAAAACTGTTATATAAGATATTACCAGATTCGGTTCCAACCCGAATTTGTCTTGTTCTAACAAATCTAAAAATCAAGCTAGTGATTCGTGAATATATTGTTTACTCTTGTTAATATCAAGGACGTAAACGAAGAAACAATTGGTTAATGATATTGGACCCAGGGAATGTGACTTGATCAGTGTGTATTATATTTCAAACCTTCTCAAATATTCTCATTTTATTGAGTAATAAAAAGTTCTTCTTATTTTGAACTTTATTAATAACCTCTAACCTTCTCAATTCCAAAGACTGTTCTAATTTTCTTACAGGGATAACATCTAAGTAAATGCGTCAGTGCATGGAGTAACTTGTACGACAACAGTTTTGTCTGCGAAGCTTTGGAAATCCTTTAATCCCACTAATTACATTTTGTGCTTGCCTGCGATTAACTCGAAAGCAAAGGCACCTACTGGATAACCGGTAGTAAACTTAACAATTGAGTATAGAGGACGGGGCTTAGGAAAATACTATAAATGAGAATATGGTTATCGATACATCTCACCATATTTTACATATACCATAAAATATGCTTCAACATTGAAGTGGTACTATAGTATACACCAGGTATATTGGTATAATTAACTACACCTCGAGACACAAAATAATCATACGTGAAGGCACTTGAAGGGGACATTGAGTAAAGTGTGTTGTTTAACGAGGCTTCTAAAGATACCAAAGCAATTGCGACCCTGGCAATCGTCGTAAGAAATCCAAAAGCAATTGCATAAAATCATTGCGAGAGAGTGTTAAACTTAATTAGAGCTGCAGATGACTCCGCTAGGTCCTTGCACCGCATTTTTTTTTGGCTATTTGGACCGACAATAAGGTGCTTGAGAATGTTTGAGATTAACAGCCAGTGATCTTACTGACTTCATTGGAATATTGGAAGCATCAGGGAAAACCATTTTGAAAGATCAATTGGGCCTAAGAAAAGTGAAAGGACGATTGGTTCCAAAATCACTCAATTTTTCCTAAAATCAGCGTGGCGTTAACGTCACTGAAACGATGCTTTCCGACTACCAGGTTGTCGTGAAACGTATTATTTCTGGCGATGAGTCTTGGATCTTTGCTTACGATCCGGAAATAGACAATCAGTCCACCGAATATCGTGGCAAAGGTGAGCCTAAGGCAGGTCAAAAATCAAGGTTATAGACAATTTTCTTCGATTATAGAGGTTTGGTGCACTCCGAATTCCTTCCGACCGGCCATACTGTCAAAAAGATATACTATCGGCCTACAGCTGACTATTCAGCAATTTCAAACGACCGCTCCGTGGAAACCGTCTTGAGTTCATTAAAGAAATTAAACGTGAATCGCCATGCGCATTGGAGAATATTGGGGAAATTGGCTTTAACAACTGTTTCCATGACTAAGAAAAACGTTGGCATAAGTGTATTGGGGCCAAAGGAGATTGCTGTAAGCGGGACGACATAGATTGTGAACAATAAATTAAGAATTATAAAATTATGATAAAGGTCTTACTTTTTTTTTTGCTCACATTAGGTTCAGGTTGGTTGTTATCGAGGTCATCAAACAGTAGGCCCAGGAAACATGCTGTTTCGACTCGGTCGGACCATAGCGGGAGGGGTGTTAGATGAGTGGTGTTTGCTGGGCATGCAAAAAGGTGGTTAGGGTTATGCGAGGACTCGTTGCATGCTGGACATATTTTTGGTATATTGGGTTGATTTTGAATAAGTAGGAGTTTCATCTGCTACAGTATCCAGAACCAGACAGCCGGTTTCATGTTATCAGATTTGCCCTTTATTTTATCTTGTCAAGGGCTGTTATTTCGGCGATCTAACTCTGTTACGCCGTTGTAAACTCGGCTATATATGTATATGTCAATAGAGAAGAATAAGAGCCCTGTTTGGATCGGCGAGTTTTAGGTTAAGTTTGTCAAATCCCAACCTGTAGCCCATCGGTTGTAGCAATTTTAAGACATGCTGAGGAAATGACAGTCCTTGGCCGGATAATAGCCAATAACGTAGACTCTACTGTCATAAGAATGGCTCAACGGTGTCCAGCTATTCGTTTCCTAAATTAACAGGGATGCTGTTGAAAAGAGTAAATATCTACAGCGCTTAAAGCTTTTTAAGTACTATAGAAGATAATTTATCTAGAAGAACTTTCTTAAGAACATTGCGGTCTTGCTGACATACCGAGTTGGCACGAGAATTAGAACTAGAATTTAATAGAAGTTTGCACTGCCACCTATTGTCTATTGTGTCTCCTCTATTATATGTACTCACAAAGGCCCAGAACTTGCTGTTCGTTGCTGAAGTGATGTGATCTATAACCAGTTACATGAATCCAAGGGCTTTAAATCTGCGTCAACACATAGCTCTGTAGCTGTGTGCAGAGTTTCCGGTTCTATGACGCAAAACTGGCCGTTTGCATAAGAGTCTATGCCCAGATTGGACAGCTATTTTTTGAGTCTGCAGTGATCAATGTTAGATGAAGACTAAGTCAAAGTACGAAATGATGGCCACGATAGTCGGGTCTATATATATGACTAAATTGTATCAAGATTTGCAGACTCAGATATATTTTTCGAAAATCAAATATTTTATGCTAATACCTAGTACAATAACAATATTTTGCAGTTTACCCCTTCTAGACAGAAATGTTTTTTGAGGTTGAGGAAGTTGAGCCGAGTACCACAAGGAAACTTTGTAGAAACCGATTTTATATGACTTGCAATCTTGCAAGATAATCGTAAAAAGATAATCTTCTCAGCTTGTGAACTACGCCCATGTATGTTTTTACCCTGTACAGGTGATACTAAGCTCACCGTGAAGTTTGTAACACCAAAAAGGTAACGTCGGAGCCCCTCTTAGTTATACAAGTATATATAAATGATCAGATCTGAGTAGATTTAGCCATGCCCGTCTGTATCTTTGTATATATGCAAACCAGTGACTTAGCTTTAGAGCTATCGATATAAAATCTTGCACATGCCTTTTTCTCCCCAAAAAGCTGCTCATTTGTCAGAATCGCCGATATTCGACAACTATAAGGCATAGCTACCATACAAACTGATCGATAAAAGGTCAAGTCTTTGTATTGAAAACTTTGTTAATTGATAAGATATCTTCACAAAATTTGATACGGTTTATTTTCCAAGTCAACGCTACAAACCCCAAAAAAATTGTTTAGATTGGACCACTATAGCATATAGCTGTCATACAAACTGAACGATCAAACTCAAGTTTTTGTATGGAAAACATTTTTATTTGGCAAGATATCTGCACGAAACTTGGTACAGATTATTTTTCAAGACAACGCTATAATTTTCAAACAAATTGTTCAGATCGAACAACTATAACATACAGCTGTCATACAAACTGACCGTTCAAAATCCAGCTAAGAAGTCTTTATGCAATTGTATGCTATAAGAAATGCATCTCTGAAGGGTATTATAACCTCAGTGCTGCCAAACTTTACTTTTTTCTTGTTTTCCACAAATTCTCACCTCAAATAATTTTTATTTTTCAAAATCCAGGTGCCAAGTTGTATTAATATTTGTTTAAATTTCGATATAATTGTACTTAAGTCCATATGTATAAGTAATTAAGCATGTATGTATGTGTGTACAGACACACAAAAGAAAGTTTTGCGCCACAACTTTTGCACACGGAAACTTTGCACCGAGCGCACCACACACTCAACCACCGGAAATCCACCTTGTATGCTTTGATTGGTGATTTAACTGCCGCAGCGGGGGTAAATTGGCGGCAGTGGAATGCAATAATGTCGCTTACCATTTATTTGCCTCAGCCGGTGTACTGCTGTTGGCCACCACTACAACAACACCAGCACACATACTCCACCACCCATCAGTTGGCAAGCGCTTACCCTTCTACGTCAGAGTGGCAATGCAAACCCGCCTCCCTTAGCACATAATTTATAAGCAGTATATCCATACACATGTGTGTGTGGCTGTGTGTGTGCTGGCGTTCACCTGCCTGCTTTGGCATTTGCTATGCTGTGTTCCCTGCTTTAATTAATTGCTTTTGTCATCACTTTGAATCTTGACATTACATCGTTACCAATTTGCTTAATAGTTATCATTATTGCTATTGTTGTTGTTGCTTTCGCTATTGTTGTTGTTGATATTTCATTTGTTTTTGTTGCTATTTTCTCAGTTCGGCTCTTCAGTCGGTTAATTGCCGATTTCCTTCTTTTGCTGTGAGTTGATTTGTAATTTATAAAGTTTAATTTATTATGCTTAACCCTGTCAAGGCGAATGTATTATTTATTAAACATTGATTTAAGACACTAACAATTTGTTGTAGGCCATTAATCTTTATGGATGGTGAATGCAAAGTGAAAGCTAAGCATTTAAATATTCAACATAACCTTAAACGATTATAGAGGTAGGAAAAAATAAATAAATTTTGAGCTGTTAAAAGACATAAGACCCAGTAGGAAGAAACCCTTCTTCTTCTTCTTAATTGGCGTAGACACCGCTTACGCAATTATAGCCGAGTATAGCCGAAGAAACCCACTATTTTTCCAAATACATGACTTTAGTAATATGGATCTCGCGTTGTAAAGATGGGATAAGGTTACGTTATATGCCGTTAGAAAGATAAAAATTTCGTAGTAAAAGTCCTCTCAGACAGTTTTTAGATTGCTTGACTCAGTATTGTTAGAAAATGAGTCAAAGATTGACACCAGGAAAGGGAAAATAAAAAATATTTACAGTGTTTCTTCACTAAAGGCGGAAACGTAAACCAGACAGCTGAAAATGTGAATAGTATTTACAATTCTCATAATATAACAGCCAATCACAGCAAATTTTGATTTCATGGATTCCATTCCGGAAATTCTTATGTCAAAAACTAAGTCGTTTCGGTAGAAAACTTGTCGAAGCCGATAAAATAAGTAAAACCATACATAATGCACTGTATTTATTGTCCAGGAACTAAAAACCCGTTTAGAACCATTCAAATAAGGTTGGATACAAAAAGAAGCTCGGAACCGCATTTTCATATTCGTAACGCTGCTGATACGTAACAGAATCGTTCAATTTCTGAACGGATGGTTACTGGTGATGAATAGTGTGCTACTTATGAAAACGTTCAGTGAAATCGGGTGAGCGAATCACTGTGAGCTGGCGTAAACGGTAACCAAGCCAGACTCGACGTTCATAAAGGTTTTGCTATGTGTTTCATGGGATTGCCAGCGAATCCAACTTCTGCTGTTTCTCAATGATCAAATTCTTTATTCGGAACTCAAGTGGCAACAATTTGACCGTTTGACGTAAGCAGTTGCCCAGAAGCGGTCAGCTTTGGTCAAAAGGAAAGGAATTTTGTTTCATTAGGACAACGCCAGACAACACACAGCGTAGTAACTCACCAGAAGCACCGTGAGCTTAGTTGGGAGGACATTTTGCCTTCCACTTTATAGCCCGAAGTAGGTACCAACTGATCACTGTTCTTGATATCGGTTCTTGAATATGATAAATGATTTTTTTGTTGAAAAATTCGTCTCAGGAGAAGTTCGAGAGTAAATCGACTTTTCCAGGTTGTTGACAATAGGGATGAGGGTTTCAGATCATTCTAACTACGTTAAATAAAGCGTCCTTTTTTAATGAAAAAATAACAAATATTTTTGGAAGACCTTATATTACGATGAGTTCTTCCGATTTATGACCATAAATATGGTTGCGGAACTAATCGGAAGGTCATGTATTGCGTAATATCTCCTGTAATACTAGACTTTTAATTTTTATTTATATAGCTCTTCAGCCAAAGATCAGTTTAGTCCGAAGCCAAAAAGAAACTTTCGACGGTTTTAGAATTCCCAGAGAAAGCTTCACTATATTGCGGAGCAGAGAGCTCGCAAAGAAACTTTCGGCAGTTTTGGAATTCCTGCAGAAAGCTCTACTATATTCGGAGGGTAGACAGCTCGCAACTTATCAGGTTTCACATAGTATGTCGGTATGGCTCTTCATTTCTCGAATAAGCTTGGAAGAAAAATTTTATTTAAGTCAATATTCTTTCATCTTCGTGTATAAAATCTTCTCTGAACAACTTTTACCACACATACTCTCTACAAGGATTACACTTCTTCGAAAGAACGAATACACAGCATCGCTATTTATTTCATCGAGCTACTTCAATATAACATTTATTGATGCCTGAGAGCAACTATGAGCAACTATGGAACTGGTCGCATTCCCGCTGTTTTCTTCTTACTGGATACCTGCGCCTCACGTGGGCTTACCGAACGCTGTCAACTACTAGCGACTATGCCAACGTAAAGTCTCTCTGGCCTGAAATAAATCGCAAGACGTCTACTTAGTCCTGGGCTCAAGACAAAATATTTTGGATCTGACAGCTTCAAGTATCTAGGTAGTATTAGCGAGAGAAGAAATAAAGCACCTAAATTGATTTCTGATGGGTTTAAACAGTTTTTTCTATATAAAAAATACAAATTCAACCGATTTTCTTGGGTCGGTATAGGCAGAGAGCACGAAACTTTTGCAGAAAGTTCGCTATGCATTAAGTCCTTCGATTGAATGCGTGAGCGTCCTTGCTTCCGAGGTCCACCCAAGGATCACGAAGAATCTTTGTTTGTGGACTCCAGGTACTTTGTCTTGCCATCGCTGACTGTTTTATTGTTAAGGCCTGCGATATCCAGTAGATTTTAGAGTATACAGTGTCTCCGCGGTTCAGATTAGCGGCATATTTCTCTTTTTCTTAGCATTATATTGAAAATATTCACGAGAGAGAATCACTCTGTTTAAAACCTTGTTTGATATTGAACGGTCGAAAAGGTTCTACCCGATGTTAAAGGAGATGATGCTTGTTCTTAACGTCGTTGAGTTGCACAGAGATACCAATTTTAGATATGACGTTGAATATACAGCTCCTTTCAGTGCTGTCGAAAATGGTTTGAGATCGACAAAAAGGTGATGTGTGTCGATTTCTTTGTCAAGGTCTTCTCCAGGATTTGAGGAATTGTAAAAATCCGATCTATGATGGATTTGATAGGTCTAAAGCCACACTGATAAGATTCAATCAGTTTATTTACAATGAACTCAAGCCTTTCTTACAGTACTGTTGAAAGAACCTTATATGCGATATTAAAAAGGCTGATTCCGCAAACTTCGAGATCTCTCTTCTTGTGGAAAGAGCAGAGTATACTCAAATTCCAATCATTGGACATGTATACATACGTTCGCGTCTTGCCAACTCCTCGCCGTTGGCTTTACACAGCTCAGCTGGTAATTCATCGACCAAGCGAACTTTTCAATAAAACTGTTCCTTTTTTCACGACCAATTCATTCGTGGATTGGATTAACTTACTTTAAGAAAACTAAAGTCTAAATATCATATAGAAAGTCTAGAAGTTGATCATCATAGATGTGTTGCTGTCATTTAAAGAAACTCCAAGTCCTTTGGAGCTTTGTCGGACAAGCTTAAACTTGATAGACTTAAGTCGAAAAATCTAGTCCTTTGGAGCTTTCTCGGACAAGCTTCAACTTGATAGACTTAAGTCGAAAAATCTAGTCCTTTGGAGCTTTGTCGGACAAGCATGATGATAGATTTAAGTGAAAACTCTAGATACATATTCTGAGAGAAGTCGCTATCTAAAACACTAAACTCTCAATCTGGGGTTTGTTTAGACATATCTCTTTGGCAGAATAAAAAGAAAGAGACAATTTTTTCTGAGGTAATATGAAGAGTTTTGAAGCTGTCGAGCTCCAGACGATTTAAAGTAATTATTTAAAATTCTCGCTTGACTATCGTATATGAATTGACTTCTTCATACTCGTATTAACCGACACTCTACATAAACTAAACAATCAAAAAAAAAAACAAAAAAAGGTTTACAAAACAACTCCATTAAAACAAGCCACAAACAAGAACGCATGCATGATAATGGCGGGCATATTTATGACATTATTGGCGGCTTCACGGTACACGCGGTTATGCAACCATACTTATATACAAGTATATTTACACATTCATAAGTAGATTCATATTTAGGAGGACTTATAAAAAATCAAAACAAGGGTTGTCGCCGAAACACAGTAAATCAAATAATCAACTAGCAACGCGTCGGTCACGTGTCGCACGACGCACTTCCATAACGGAAAACACAACAAAACGCAAGCGGAAATCAGCAATGCATGTAGTTCCCAGGCATTTGCCACGCCACCACTACCCCGCTCCTTGGACGGCAGCCAACACTTTTTGAATAGCGGAAAAAGATTTTTAAGTGTTATTATTTTTGAACAAGTGTTCGACCAAACGGCCAGTGGAACAGGTTGATAAGCCGGTTAAGGACTGCTGCCAACATACAGACATACAAATAATATTGTTAAGTAGAGTATGTGAGTTTCTTTTTTGCTAAAAGCCAGTGTGATTTGTGGTGCGTGTGTCGGGGGATTTCGAGATTGAGTTGTGCCTGTCGTATCGTGAGATGGTATCGGCAATTTGCGAACGCCCGTCTGATTGCAAATGTGTGTGGGTAGGATTACAGTGATAATGCAATAATTGCAATTTGAAAATATATTTCAATAATGAAAATGCTGGAACTAAGAATTTAAAAATAAAAAAAAAATTATTAAAAATATATTTACAGTTATGTATATAACCAAGAAAAGCGGTGATTTCGGCTGCTTATACCCTTCACAGATGCATAAAAGGGAATAAAAACACCTTTTTCTTGATTTTGATCGTTCAGTTTGTATGACAGCTATATGCTATAGTGGACCAATACAAAAAAATTATTTGCAGATTATAGCGGAAATAATTCATTTACAATTTTATGAAGATATCTTGTCAAATAAGAAAGTTCTTCATGCAAGAACTTGATTTTGATCGGTCAGTATGTCAGCTTTATGCAAAAGGGTAAAACTGAGCGTGGTAAGGTTGCGCCCAATGAACCTCCCGCGAAGAGGTGAGAAGTAAGAGCCAGTAAGATTCTGATTATGACGTACTGGAAACCCGAAACGGATCAGTTTGACAAAGGCCTGGTGAGGGCAGTATTCTGTCACCTCAGTAGGTAAGAGTGACATTTTACCAAAATGGCTAGCAGGCTAATACTGTTCTCACCTCCGTCTCGTTAAGACCCTGACGGTCAAGTACGTTTAATGCACGTCGCCATAATTTTTTTTTGGACGCACAAGTTCAGTTGAGACGAACTCCTGATTCGTGCCCAAACCTGGCTCAGGACATAAGCTCCCATAAGGACATGAGTGAACCCTCGCGTGGCATCCCTGCTTGCACAGATAATCACGAGGTTCATACCGCTACAACGTGCGGAGAAAGCGGCTTGAAGCGGAGATTCCCAAAAAAAATTAATATACCGCAACAACAACAAAGAACCGAACTGAAAGAACACCAAAATAAAGCTGGCCAAGACGAGAAATACGGGATCGTCTTCCGTAGAAGCAGTAGGATACTTAGATCCACTCCAAAACAACCAGAGAAAACTCGAAAAAATACAGCTTCAAGCGAAACTCTGGTCACATAAGCACCACCGGCAAAACAAGGAGGAGGGAAGAATACTCCAACAGAAGAGCAATCAATAGAAAAGTGGAAGAATACATATCATATAAAATATGAAGATGGCGATGGCAAAACAAAAGAATGGATGTTAAGAATGTTATGGCACAGCTAGAAGAGCTCTTCGACGTCATCAAGAGTTGCCACATCAGCCGGCACATTGCAGAAAATGAAAAAAAAAACGGAAACATCTAAGCAGACGCATCATTACCCCCCGAAATGGCGTGCGATAAGTCATGTGGAGCCTCGTGAAGCAGTGCGACCACGAAATAAAAACGACTACAAGTGGAAGCAAGAAAGTTCCACGCAAACGAAGGAACGGTGGAGGAAGCACATAAAAACGCAAAAGAGAGACAACAAGGGAGGAATACAGCTGCCAGTCAGAGAGCAATAATAGGCCTAAACGACAATCAGTGGCCTTGTTCATAAAGCCAGCAGGATGTAATAGCTAGACTGAGGTCCTTAAGAATATCCATAGCAAGGTAGATCTTAAAGAAACAGAGGTGAAGATCAAAGGAATCCACAAAACAAGAGCCGAGACCCTACTATTTGAGCTGGAGAAGGGACAGTCAACGAAAGCCAGCTTCTGCGAGGCACTCAAGACCACCCTTAAAGAATCTGCCTACCTTAAATCAAAGTCTACTATAGAGATTAGAGACCTAGACTCACTTACAACAAAAGAGAAAGTAGTAAAGGGACTGAAAAAGAAGCGCTAAAGGACCACATCGAAGGTTTGACGATAAGCGCATTAAAATTAATAATAAATAATACTCAAAAATCTTTTCAAAAAAATGTAGCTACGCACACATATGTATATAAAATACTTACAAGTCAAAACTTTAAGCATAACCACACATTTCACAGTAATATCACTCAAAACTTTTCGTAGCTGTCATAATTAAAACTATTAGCAGCTCGCACCGAACACACAAGAGGCATAAAACCAAATGGTGGAACAGCAAACAATTGTCCGACAAAGCATTTGTACGCAAATTAACAAAACTTTTAAGTATAATTGTGCTAAATTAGTTGTCAGCGTCAAAATGTGCCACTAAAGGACTAAACTTTACATCGGTTGCTAGCTCGTAGGGCTGCCAACGCGCCACAGCTTGTAGCTGTAAGTTGTCGCTTGCGGCACAGCAAAGTACTCGCCATTATTTTGGTGGGCTGCTGTGGTCGAAAGAGGTTGTAATGCTGCGCTCTAGTATGTCTGCTTGAAATTGTTGGCCAAAAACATCACCATAAAATGAAAATAAAAGTGAGGTTATATTAGCTCTCTGTGACTTTATAAATTGTGAGTTTGGCCTTAAAGTACTTAAATACAGCTGCGTGCATAAAAATGTGACCCCGGCTAGGTTGCGCTAACGAGAAATTAACCATTTTAGTGGCAGATTTTAATTGAAGAAATCTACACTGGAGAATTTTTACTGTATTAAAACTAACATAATATAGTCTAAACTTATTAGATCTTATTTAGAGTGCCTACCAGAGGCCAAATCTCTGTTATTATTGATACTATAATTACACAAATAACTCGAAAAATGCTGTCGAATTTACAGCTCTTGGCCGTATAGGAATCCGATCCCGCTCCCATTACGTTAATCCGATTATCTTGGGAACAGAAAAGAGGTGGTCCGTGAATGTCACTTAAAGTTCTTGTTAATGTTGTTGTAACCGTTACCTAATTCCCGTTGGGATGGTAAGGATTAGATAAGTTGTCATCGAAGTCATTCAATGGTAGGCTCAAGAAACGCGCTGTTTCGGCGGGGACGGATAAAAGAGAGGGGTATCAGATGAGAAGGGTTAAATAGGTATGCAAAGAGGTGGCTAGTGTCATGTGGGGACTCGTTGTACGCTGGACAAATGTTTGATATATCAGGGTCGATTCTCTGTAAGTAGGAGTTTAATCGGTTAAAGTATCCAGAACGAAGCTGCGCAAGGGTCGCTCTCGTTTCTCGCAGCAACTCGAGCTCTTCGTCTGCAGTGGGTGGTTGTTTAACTCCAAGTCTCACTGAGAGGGAGGATGTTAATGGCTCCACTATCAATGGCGGGCAGTGCATATGGGAAGTTAGTTGAGTCCGAAATCTGGTCGGCGTATTGTGTTATGTCGTCGACGTAGTTGAGGAATGACCTATTGATGCTTCTACTATGAGAGCAGTTCATAGAGGATTTCGTTGCGAACACCACCTTGCGTAACCCCATCATTAATTCTTCTCAATTTAGAGTTTTTACCTCGAAACAGTACAGAACATTGTCGACCGCTCAAGTAGTCCATAGTCCACTCCAGTTTAGTCCTGGACGGAGCGTAGACTTTTCGATGTGCTACGCTACGAGGATCGCCTTCTCGCTGGTTGATTTTTGGTTGAGACCATGAACCATCTGGGCGTTTATGACGTTAAGTGCTGTAGTGGTGCACTTTTCGAAAGCTATGCTGGTGCTTTGCTAGGCTCAGGTGGTGCGTGAAGGCAGGGAGTAGCAAGGCCTCAAGTGTCTTCACTACTGGTAAGAGGAGAGTTGTCGGACGATAGAGCTCCGCTTTGTTGGCGGGTTTCCCAGGTTTCTGTAATGGGACCACTCTTCCAATTTTCCCCACATCGGGTATTTGAGAGATTGAGGACCTTGATGAGGAGACTTACTCCTGTCGAGCCTAACGGCATTAACATCAGCATGATAATTCCATCAGGCCAATGGATTTGGACGATTTGCCTTGTTGATTATACGCTGAACCTTTTGGCATTTTGCTCAGGAGTCGGATAGCACATCGTTTGGCTTTGTCTACCAAGGGGTGCAGTGTAAATTGCCGGCTACAATAGCTCGCGCATTTCTTCGGGTCCGAAGAGGTATGGTCATTGAATTAGATTTCAACTCGGCCATCATGTCTCTTCGGATTAAATAAAGCCCAAAGCTTACTCAAACCGGTGGAGAGGTTGCAGAACTTCAAGCGCTTAATCCATTTTGTCCGCTTATGTTGATTTACCATTTGCCGAATCGCCAAATTGAGATCCTCAAAATTAATCAAAATAATCATGGGATTCGGCTAGGAAATTGGCGTGGAGTTCTTCGATTCTTCCAGCCGGGGTGAAACGAGCGGTAGCAGCTGCGATCACCTTGCAGAATTAACATTCGCCAACGATTACTTCCGTAGGAATGGGTAGTGCAGTGAAGATGCTTTCATTAAATTTCGTGAAGCCGAACCAATTAGCTTTGTTAAAGTTAACGAAGGTGCGGTTCCCCATACAAATAAAGTAGGGAGGTTTCTCAATCGAGATAATTATGGGCATTGGTCTCTATGTTATGCTATTTATCAAACCAACGCTAGTTGGTAATATCGGGGCGAGCTATTACAGATGCCCATAATTAAAGTTCTTCGTCCATACTTCTACTCAGAGTCAAAGAAGAATTCCAACTTAAGACTTGTAGGAAGAATTCTCCACATAAACCATAAGAATCATCAGAGTGTAACAGAAGTTAACTTTTTTTCTTGTAACAAATATATTTTGAACCACATTTTCTTTTCAAAAACATTGAAATGATTTTTAGAAGGGTTGTTTTATAAAAATAAATATACAAATGTATTTATAATTACGTTCAAAAATTTTTCACCAACAAGTTAATTTATTTACAGCTTAGTTGTGACCCTCAAATGACCCGAATAGTGAGACAAAAGAAAATCACTAAACCGCAATATCATATTTGACTATATTTACAAGTCATTAGTGCAGTATTATTGAGAAATTTAATTAAAAATCAAAATAAAGCGCTCGCTCATCCCTCTTGCGGGAGAAAAAATGCACTTTCCGACGCTGATTCGTAATCTCATCGATGACAGTAGATGGAAGACAATATTCATAAGTTATTAATGTGCCAAGAGAACAAAAGCGATTTGCCAAAATATTTGCCGACCACCACATTAATAACACTGTTATCAACAACAACAACAACAGCATTAGTAGTAGTAGCAGCCAACAAGTAATGCATGCTTATGAATAATAAAGCAAGATACGCAAATCCCCGCAACAAATAATTGAGCCTGCCATGTGATTCATGAAGCATAGCAGTTCATTGATTTTTCTTCTCTAACAACAATATGCACACAGCAGTAAGTGTGGCTTGTGTGCTTTTGCCAGTCACGAGAATAAACCCTCATGCGCCTACGAAACATGTCAGCGGCAATAAACTCGAGAAAGTATACACACACACACATAAACGCACTTATAGTTGTGGAACAAAACAGCTGCTGACAAAACTATTAGCCGGGCGACTTTTTTTTGCCACCTCCAGCCTACTGCATTTGGGCACTCACAGTTTGTGCGTATGTACATATGTATGCATGGCTAGCGCACGTCACAAGGGTAGCTGCTGCCATGGCAGATATGAATTTGAAATCTGTACTGACATGATTTGCAGAAAGCCTTCAGCAGCAAGACAAATAGGTTGTAGTTGTTGTGGATGGCAGGCGGTCCAACATGGCTAGAGTGCAGGAATCAAACTCAAGAGTAAATGATAAATTATTGGGGCGATTGTTAATTTGATGACACTCAAACCGAAACCGGATTATCTTTATGTCCGTCGTATTATTATCGCTTAGCGCTTACAAATAGACAGCGTTTGAGCTGCGATACACATACACCAGCTTTTGGCGTGCAGTTTTGGTGAACAATGGCGGATGAATGAAGCGTTTTATTTTGATTGTTTGGGAGATTTAATACGGCAAAGTCATTTAGTTCGCAAGTATTAAGAAATTAATGCATATTATAGTATAAAAAAGAAGTAATAAGTGAAATGAAGAACTTACTTGTGTTTGCACATACAAAGGGTTATGTATGCTGCTGTGGCTCCCATTGCGTTCGTGTGAATATTACACTTAATACATTATATTTATTGCAATAGCTGTAGACAATACGTTTGAAAAAACTTTACTAACACTTTTTGTCTCTAATAAATGAATTTCGCAAAAATATTTTATATTTGCCATAATTTTGTTTGACATTTGCAATTTTAAAGCAAATTAGCGCAATAAACGGTATTTACAAATGACAACGGAAGAGGATGTATTCAGAGTTGCATAGCGTACTTTTAGCGTAGGCAAAAGTTTGAGTACGCTGATAGAAAAATGCTGTAAATAATATTCTCTACCTTATAGAAAAAATTATGGATACAAATTGTTTGTAACAAAACATTCAATTATTGTAAAAAAGTTTTACTTATGTCAAAAAGAGCTACTTAATTACTAATTCAGTAATTTTTTTAACACATATAACACCCTGTGTTGTGTTTATACTTGAGACATAACAAGCCATGAACACAGCCAACAAAACAGCTGAGCAGAAAACAATGCAGTTTCTTTATTGCAAAAGGGAATTTTTTCATACTGTTGAAATTGACTTCGAATGTATATTATAGAAGGATTATGAACAAATTAGAATTCCTTCTTGAAACCATTAACATATGTGTGCCACTTTACTCTAAAAATATAATAATTCACAAAATTGGTAGTATATAGGGAAAATTTTTAGTTGGGCCAATTTTTTCCCCCTACAATCAAATGTTAACAACATTGCACGAACACGCTCTCACAATTTTTAACGTCCCGCGTGTTTTGCTGCATTTTACAAGTGAAAAACAAAAATCAGTGAATTTTATATAAATATTTAATTAAATAGCAGAAGGTGTTAAAAATGTCGACCTCGCTGCAGGAGCAATTGCAGCGGTTAGCCGTGCCGCAGACTATGACATTGGCTGATTCGCGTTCGAAAGCTTCCGTACTTTTCGATCGCAAAGAAGCTGGCACTAAAACACGGCGTATCATATATGAGATAGGTTTAGCTGGTTTGCAGGAACTCACCGCACTGAATCCCATCTTTCAGACTTTTGAAAATACCCTTTTCAATGAATCCACTATTGAGTTGGAACGTTCCGTTGAGCATACAGATGTTAATAAATTAATCGATCGCAATATCAATAAATTCCTACAACACTTGTCGCCATACTTCTTGTTGCGCCCCACGCTCATGTGTTTGGAATGGTTGATACGTCGTTTTCATATACAAGAATATAATCGCAATGAGCTACTAGCTTTAGCTTTGCCGTATCACGAAACGAATACGTTCATATTAATATTACAAGTAATACGTATTAAACAAGCCGATCAAGAATGGAATTGGTTGCATCCATTGCAGAAACCCGGTGTGCCTGTGCCGAAAACAGTGCTAATCAATCGAGCGGCAAGCGATGTAGCCTTCTTGAAATTCGTTTGTCAAGCGACATTGGACGCTGTAAAAGAGTTGGGCACACGTGCCAACTCGTTGCAAACACAACTGAATTTTTATGCTTCCGTTGTGGTTGGCGCACTTGAGAACGCGGCGGCAGTAGAGGAGTGGCATATAATTACTATACTACCGTCATTACTTAAGGGTCTACAATCTGAAGTATTGGATTTCGCAGCGGCTTCTTATATTGTGGCCACACAATTGGTGGCGCGTACACAGGTAACGCCGAAATTGTGTAATGCCTTGTTGGAGCGTGCTGCGTCTGTGTCATTGGAACGTTTACGCCAAACAGCGGTCTTATTTCTGGTTTTCCTGTTCGATAAACAGCATCGCGCTAAGCCGCATTTCAGTGACAATACTTTATTGCATTTGGCAACACAAAAATGGTTTATCGCGAATTTGGCCGCCTTAGCTAAAGGCAATGTATATTTGCATGCATTGTATGTAGCGTTGTTGCAACAAGCGCTTAGCGCCATACAAGCTGAGCACAAAGATTCGGAAGCTTTAAAATCCTTTCTGGAACGTTTATTAAATGAGGTGGCGCTAAATGATGATTCGGCGCAGGAAATAATTAAGTAAGTGCTTCTAATTTGTTTTTAAATGTTTATTTACTATTATAGTATAGTTTCACACATCACATACACACTATATATGTAAATTTTTTTGTTTTAGCGCTTTTCTCAATGCATACGAAGAGCAGCCGCTGTCACCGCAGAAAGCGTTACAGGACGGTGAAATGATTGAGCTCAGTTCGGATGACGACGAGGAAATGGTAGGTAATAATAGTAATTTCCAAGCGTGGTATTCTGAATACTTGCGCAAGCTCGAACGAAAATATCCCGTCGCATTCGATCACACCATAAAAGAGGGTCTAACCTCAAATTCACAAGAATTCGCGAACAAACGCAGTGTGCTTAAAATGGCCTTAGGTAAATAACATATGGTTCTTATTGTTATTATTTACTAGAATTGAATAACTTGGTGAAAAATTTGCAGGTTTCCGTTTGAAAACGTTTGATCCAAGCGCCACAGATATCTACGAACAACTCTACCACCACACAGCCAAAATACGCGCCTTTGCCGTGCAAACGCTCTTAGTAAATTTGCGCGATTACAGCGCGCGTCCACAAAATATGCATTTACTGCGAGAATGCCTCGCCGACCGCATAGCTGACGACAGTGAATTGGTTGTTACAGAAATCTTGAAGCTACCAACCGCAGAATTTGTGCAAGTGTTAGGCGCTGATAACGTAGCCGAAGCTTTAATTGCCATTTTGAATAAAGTGCAGCAAGACGCCGAGCACTGGGCGCCACTAACAGCAGTGACCGTGCAGCATTTGACAAGCCGTGAGATTGTGGAGACTTACGACACTAACATAATACTGTTAGCTTTAATGCCGCTGCTCTTCCCAGACAGCAGCAGCAGCAACACCTTTAGGGCCATTACTAGCATACTTAAAAGTCCGCTAAGCGCGAAGATTGGCTTCTTGCAAGAGCTGAAACTGGTGCGCGATAGTGAAAGCTTTAATGCAGTGGAATTCAAAAAACAATTTCTCGATGTTATATCCAAATCAACAGCTACACCGACGGGTTTGAGTCTCTTCCGCAGCGCAGAGACGCATGGCGAACGTATCTTCAAAAACGCTTTACATTTTTCACACTTCTTGTTGTTGGCCACTGCGTGCTTGAAAACTGATTTGACTGGCACCGAAGCTGGTTACATATTCACACAAATACGCACCACCTACCGACGCTTTCGCGTGCGTCAACTCGAAAGCAAACAATGGGATATGGTGGAAAAAGAGAAATGCATACCGTTGCAATTGTTCTCCGATTTTATCGTTTCGCTAGCGCAGCATACACATTTCGAGCATCTCTTCGAGTGGGAGCAAATACACGATGATCTACGCACATTTTTCGACATTTTCAACCTACTCGCCGAAGAGGGTTTCCAACAAAGCAAAGCGGCCGCACAGCAAACCGAATGGTTGCGTACGCTGAAAGAAGTTTTCGACCACATCTTCGACAACGCGCAGCAAAAGTTGGAATTCCTCAGCAATTTCTATGTATACGAGAGCAATGCTGCACTCGGCGCCGACTATGCGCTGCTGCGTTTGCGCGCCTTCAAGCTAACCAATGCGCTTTTCAAAAATAAAAACAACAAGTTGCATATCAACACCTCACACGTGTTTCGCATAGCCAGCGCCTTGAATGCGCCCTGGGAGACGATGCGCCTGCAAGCGCTCGAAACGCTACAAGTGCTGAAGGCGTGCACGCAACTAAGCGCGCCGCTTCAACACTTTGTCGACAGCATACTGGCACGCAGCTACGAGTTTAGCATGGATCATGAGCAATTCCCACTCATACTCTACACCATACTGAAGCCGACGCATAAGAAGCAACAGCCGCAAAGCTTGAAAGTACTGCGCGAAATTGTGCAGCTAGTCACCGCCGAGGATGCGCTCCAACATGCCGCATTCACCGCGCAGATACTGAAGACGCTCAAGCATATAGACGATGCCAGTTTGCTGGCCGACTTGATACCGCTGGGCGCGCGCACGCTCACGCAGACGCACGTCGAGGACGCTTTGTTGTTGTTGCCGCAACCCTACAGCATCATATTGCAATTGATATGCGATCGCTTTGAGCATCAAACTATCGGAACGGTGCTGTTGGATCAACCGTCCGCTTGGCAATTCATCGTGCAGCTATTCGGCGCGCACAATGTGTACATACAACATGGCGGCAAATTGCGCGCGGTGCCGTGTGTGCTGCTCGAGGCGCTCGACGAGTACTGCTACGAGCAGATACCGCAAAATTACAAAACCGACTTGATCAAATTGATTGTGCAAACGATGGCCGCCACCGATACCGATGCCGTCTTCTTAAGCGCCAATAAATTGTTGAAGCGTTGCAGCATCAACTGCGCGCCATTGGTGGAATTGTTGGCGCAAATGTCGCGCATTGTCGAAAACAACGAGGCGAGTGCTGGCGCGGCGGCTAAGCGTAAGTCAACGCCCACATCGGCAACCAAGCGCGACGCGCAAGCGCAAAACCAACTCACAACGCAAGTCACCACCAAGGCGTGGAAGCAGGGCGTCGCCTTGTTGGAACTGCTCGAGCACAAGAAGAAGCTCGAGGAATCCGAGCAGCTGTTGCCCGCGCTCTTCGATTTGCTGCGCTTCTGTTTGGAATTGGAGGAGCAAGCTGTGGTGGAGTACACCAAACAGCTGACGCTCTCTACGCTGCTGCATTGCTGTCAGCTGGCGCAAGCGTCCGGCGTACAATTGGCGGAAGTGTTGCCCAAGTCCACGTTCCGCATTGATTTGATTGTGCAGTGTGTGCGCGGCGCGCAAAATCCACAAACACAAAATAATGCTTTGCTGTTGTTGTCTCATTGCGCGGCGCTCTTTCCGCACCAGGTGCTGCATAGCGTTGTGGATGTCTTCACATTTATGGGCTCGTCGGTGGTGCGTCACGACGATGCCTTCAGCTTTCATATCATCAACAATGTGATCGAATCGATCGTGCCGATCTTGGTGCGTTCAGGGCATGCCGACGGTGCGGTGGATAACACGAGCACCGTGGAGCTAGTCATACCGGTGCTGAAGGTGTTCTCCGACATACTCTTGGATGTGCCGGAGCACCGACGTTTGCCACTCTACAGCAAGCTCCTGCTGACGCTCGGCGCCGAGCAGTTTTTATGGATTTTCTTATGCATCGTCTTCGAAGCGCATGTGCTGGAGGATGAGAAGCAACGTCTTTTGCAGCGCAAGCACAAGAATGATAAGCCCAGCGGCCCAGCAGCCGCGGCTGCCGAGAAGTATTCCAAACGTGTGGAAGTCTGTCTGGAGCTGACCAACCAATTTGCACCCGAAATTACGCTCGACACTTGCATTGAGCTGCTCGGTTATATCAAATCATTGCCCATGGATAAAGCGGATACCGAAGGCGCTAAAGGCAAAGCAAAGAAAGCTATCGACACCACCGAGCAGTGCCTGTTCGATGTGAAATGTCGCACCGCCAAACAATTGCGTCACTACAAATACGTAATTATGCAATACCTTTCGGGTATTTCGAGTTCACCGCAATTTTTGCGTAAGATCGCCATGCTCAGCGATGCCGAACAGTTGGCCATAAAGCCATATTATCAAAATTTCATCATAAAAACACTCACGTACATACCGTTAGTGAATACAGCCATCGAAACTGTTGAGGAAACATCACAATTGAAATTCTGGAAAGTCATACTCCATCATCTGCACGATGTGTTGGACAATGCCATCTCATTGCTGTCCCCCGACATGTTCCTCGTGGTCGTATATGGTCTCATGCGTCATCAATTGGTCTCCATACGCAAGAAAGTCATCGAGTTGCTTATTAATAAACTACAACAACGTGATGGCTACTTCGATCGTAGTGATCCGCAAAATTTCTATAATCTCCTAGAGCCGCTTAGTGATATCACCATGGGCATACTGACCCAACACGAGTCGTCGTCCGCCACACCGGGCACAGCTTCACCTTCCACGCCCACCAATGAGTTGGTTTTCCTCCAGCAGACCGCGCTCATTGCCATCAAGCTCTTATCGAAAATGTTTGCTTTGCAACATATTAAAGAGTTCAAGGAAATACTCGCTCATCTTATCAAGGTGCTGAAGCAACGTTCAAAGATTTCGAAAATTGTCTTGGCTACAGTGGTGCTCACCATTATAGAGATCTCTTCGAATTTGAAGGCTCACTCGTTGGCTTTGCTGCCGAAATATATGCCTCAAATGATAGAGATTCTACAGGATCAAGCGAAACTGGTGCAGTCTCAGCTGCCGGATAATGTCTGCATTGCTATTATAACGGGTAAGTGACTACAACATGAAAAATAAACTTCAAAAGTGCGAAAATCTTAACCTCAACTTGCTCAAAAACTTCAAAAGTTCTACAGTGCCTTGAAAAAATATAAAAATTAATCTTCTCGGGCTGTAAAGATTTAGGTTAGAATGAAACAAAGTCAAATTAGTTTGGGTAAAAGAGAGAGAAAATATTTCTGAACTCCGTAAAAAAGTATTTCGGAAGAGAATTCCTAACCCGAAACAGGTGGATTTAGGTTAGGATGAAACAAAGTCAAATTAGTTTGGATAAAAAAGAGAGAAAATATTTCTGAGCTCCGTAAAAAATTATTTCGGAAGAGAATACCTAACCTCAAACAGGTGGAAACGTTCAGAAGCTTTGCAGTACCTAGAAATAAGTTTTATTATTTCTGTTTTTATCTCCTTAGCGTTCTTAATGTACTCTTGAGTATGAAGATTTAAGTAAGGATGAACCAAATTCCAATTAGTTTGTATAAAAGCTAGAAAATATTCCTGAATACTAATAAAAGTTTTCAGGAACTAAATTCCTAACCTCAAACTTGAGGGCACAATAGACCATAGTTCGGAGTGCAAGGTCTTGATTTTTCTATCTATCTAACCTCAAATGTTTGGAAAACTTCAGAAGCTATACAACGCCTGGAAATAAGCTTCAATAATAATCTCCTTAGACTACTACAAGTTTTCATGACAGTGCAAATCTAGGTTAAGGTGAATCAAATCAGTTTGAATAAATCAGAAGAAGAAACTGAACTAGAAGAAACATCGAAAAAGAGGCTTTAAAACGCTTCAAAAATCAAAAACCTCTTCGAGATTCCACTTAACCCATAAAAGAGATTGGGCTCTCCGAGCTGGAAGTTAGCTATAGAATTTCTTTTCATATTAAACACATCGGGAGGCTTGGCAGTATGGAAACAGAGCAAAATGAGTACTGATAACATAGTGTTGGCTTCGACCGTTCCCACTAGAGTCGGTTCTACAAAATCGGAACGAATCGATCGAATTTTTATTCGGCCCAAGACTGGCAACTTGGCAACATTCCTTCAAATTACTTCCGGAATGCTTTTTTGGTCGCTATGAAAACAAAAAAGTTGGGGACTTCAGTTTAGGTGCCTTGTAGAAGTCAAGAAAACAGAGTGAGATGAAAACGAAGAAACTGTGTTCGTTTCTAAACTAAATTCCAGGTCGATATTTCAATAACTGAGGACCTAGTTCGTGTATATTCAAATAGACGGTTGGACAGACAGACGGACATAGCTAAATTGACTGAGCTTGTCACGCTGCTCATTTATATAGGGTCGCGCTTTCTTTCACGATGTGACCCAAACTTAATATACTCTGTTCAGGGTATAAAAACACTTGTCTTTCATTAAAACTTAAAATTAACATTTCTCGGAATTCTTTCCAGGCACGCAAAAACTCTTCGAATCGCTGCCACTCTTCCTGGGACCGTATGTCGTCGACGTCATAACAGCACTGAGTACAATTTCCGCCAACATCAGCGCACAACAATCCGAACGTGATCAGCGCGCCGCCACCGCCCTACACCGCATCAGCACAATTTGGTCGAAGATCGCCAGCGATGTGCCGGTGCGTATACTGGTGCCGAGCTGTGAAAAGGCCTATCGCAAGCTAATGGCTGCACACAATTACGCCGATATCGCTGTGCTCATGCAACTACTGCCCGAATGCATAAATAAGACACCAAGCGCCGAACTGACAGCCGTACAAAGCGAATTGGGCGCATTCTTCTTGCACACCCTGGAATTCCGCCTGCAGGTGCGCAACAATTGTGAGCGTGAACGTGTCGCCAGCACTGAGGCGGTCATCATTGACGCATTCGTCACATGGGTGCTGAAACTATCCGAAAGCAGTTTCCGTCCATACTACCAGAAAGTCTACGAATGGGCTATCAAACAGCGGGCAGAACGTGAAACCATACTCACCTTCTTCTTGCTGACAAACAAAATTGCCGAAGCGCTCAAGACGCTCTTCGCGCTCTTTGCACGTGACGGCATCATCGATGATGCGGCGAATTTGCTCAATGAATATAATGCGGCAAAGCAAAATATCGAAGCCGATCAAGAGGCACTCACTAGCGATATTGTCAAATCCATTTTGAGCACGCTCTACACGCTCTTCCTGCACGACAGCAAGGGTTTCGTTAACAATCGACGCTTTGAGGTGCTTATGCAGCCGCTGGTCGATCAGTTGGAGAATCGTTTGGTGTTGGAGAGCGAAGAATTGCAACAGGTTTTGCAGATGTGTGTCGCCCAACTGGCTGCGGCCGTCTCCAATGACATAATGTGGAAGCAACTGAACTATCAGGTGTTGATGAAGACGCGCACCAATGTGCCGGAGGTGCGCATATTGTCCTTCAATTGTTGCCTGGAGATTGCGCGTAAATTGGGTGAAGACTTTACGCCGCTACTGCCGGAAACGGTGCCTTTCGTGGCGGAGCTGTTGGAGGATGAGAATCAACGTGTCGAGAAGAACACACGCAAGGCCGTGCAAGAGTTGGAGAACATACTTGGTGAATCGCTGCAGAGTTACTTATAAGTTTGCTGATAGAAGATTTGAAAAATGTCTCAGAATTTTTAATAAATATTTGACGAAGATCTGCATGAATTAAAGCATCCATGCTGGTTTTAAAATATAACAAGAATCTACTGTCCAAAAATGTTATTATAAAAGTTGGGATTCGGGAGCGTCGTGCATCAATCAAATGCTTGAAAACTAGCTATCATCAATCAAAATTTAAATTTCAAGCACGCATCAATCAAATTAGATATTTCAAGCACGTATCAATCAAGAAAAAAGCACGAGCACTTGTCAATCAAAGTAAATAAGCTATAATTTAGTTTTAAAGCAACATTTCTCAGCATCAAGCAAAGTAATTCCAGCGCAATATCTTCAATCAGAAATTTTTTTTTTAATTTCAAGCACCCTTCAAACAATTGCGCAAGTTATTTAGATGAAATAAGTTTTGGTTTTGTTGAAAATAATTTATAAAACATCAAGCGGGGTACTGCATTGATTTTTTCAACATCAAGAAAAGAAATTCGTGCGTACTGTCATCAATCAAATATTTTAAATTTTATTTTGCATCAATCAGACATTCATATGAAGCTCAAAATCAAAATTTGACCATAAAATATCAATCAAAACAGCAGAACAGTCTTCATGCGAATCATCAATCAATCAATTATTTTAAATTTCATTTTACATTAATCAGACATTGAAATGCACATCAAGCACAAAAGAATAATTTTAACTAAACATCTTCAAACAAAACTGCAGAACAATCTTCATGCGAATCATCAATCAATCAAATGTTTTAAATTCAATTTTACATCAATCAGACATTGACATTCATAACAAGCTCAAATTTTAATTTTACATCAATCAGATATTGAAATCCACATCAAGCACAAAAGAACACGTTTGATTAAAAAACTTCAAACAAAACTGCAGATCAACCTTCATGCAAACCATTATCAATCAATTGTTTTAAATTTAATTTTGCATCAATCACACATTGAGATTTGTTCAAGCTCAAAATAACAGTTTTACCATCAATCAATCAAATGTTTTACAATTAATTTTACATTAATCGGACACTGAAAATGCCATCAAGCAAAGTAGAACAATTTTGACTTAAAATCTTCAATCAAGACTGTAAATCAATCTGCACGCGAACTATCATTAATCAAATATTTTAAATTTCAATTTATATCACTCAGACATCGAAATAAATTTCAATTTATATCACTCAGACATCGAAATGCACATCAAGCATAGCAGAACAATTTTGACTTAAAACGTTCAATCAAAACTGCAGATCAATTTTCATACAAACCATCATCAGTCAAATAGTTGGAATTTCATTTAACCATACATCAATCAGACACTGAAATTGCCATCAGGCATAATGGAGTAATTGTATCTTAAAATCTTCAATCAAAACTATATTTCAATCATTGAATCGAATAAGCAAGATTACATCAATCAAATATTGAGATCTACAAAAAAATGATAAAGGAAAAGCGTATATCAAAATTGAATTCTTGTTATAAGCTATCAATCAAAATAATTCATAATAAATCAATCAAACTAAGCTATAATCAATCAATCAAACTAAACTATAATCAATCAAGTTCAAAATCCCATTGATCAGGTATTGCACTGTTAAAATGCATCAATCAAACATATTAAAATCGCCACATGCCACATTTTTGAAATAATCATATTCATCAATCAAACTTTTTAAATCATTATTATCATCAAGCAAATTGCAGCAGGTAAGTTTTGAAGAACTGTAATGAATTATTTAAGAGTATAGTGATATATAGGCCAGAGTAATCAATTCTCTTTACTCTCTTTGACCTGCCAAATCAAATCGATCGACCGCTTACCACCGAGGATCTAAACCTAGGTTGAATCTTCATCAAAGTCCGGATGCTTGAAAAAGTATATCACACAACCCTCTATTATTTGCGAGTTGAAATTCGAAATTTTGAAATTTCTTGGAGAGTCGGGTTTCTTAAGCTTCTATTAGGGCGAATTTTCATCAGCAAAATAATTCATCATAGACAGCACCAGGTAGTAAACGCTAGTGACTTTAAGGTGGGTGCATAAGTACTCCCAACTAAATTCCATAAGTTCCTGTCGAGTCACTAACAATGTGTGTGTGGCCTGGCGTTGTCGTGATGGAACCAAATTTCTCAAAACTATTCTGGGCACTAGCTTCCATCAGACGGTCAAATGCTGGGTTCGAGGTACTGTAAAGGTGCGAGTTAAGGATTTGGCTGAAAGGAACATCTCATAGTAGATAACTCCCTACCAATCCAACCAAAAACAAAGCAAAACCTTCTTTACCGTCAATCCTGGCTTGACCACCGTTAGCGGCGATTCGTTCAAGATCATTTTCGCTCCACTTTCCATCAATAGCAACGATGCACTTCGAAATTTATTTGATTTTTTTTTCTTATAACATATCTTTTTCCCATTTTATTAAAATGTATGTAATTAAGAGATTTCTACTTCTACTTTTTCTATACTTTATATCAAGAGAAGTTACAGATTTTAGAAATTATGTTTTCTTATGAAACTTTTTTCTTACGAAAAACAAATTTAGCCGAGTTTCAAACCAAATGCATACAGCGGCTTAGTAGAGACACATACCAATTCACTAAAAAATTCAGATTTGGCAATTTATGATATTTTTATACTGAAAAGGCAATATCAAGTTTACCTAGAAGTTTGTAATACTGTAAGAAAACGTCGGAGACCTTATAAAGTACACATTTACATATCATATTGATGTGACGGGCTGAGTCCATTTAGCGGTGTCCGTCTATCAGTTTTTTTATATATCAATCTGAAATTATGCACACGTGCTTTTCTTCCCAAGAAGAAGCTTATTTATCGGACCACTATAAAATATAGCTGTCATACAATCTGACCCATTCAAGTCAATTTCTTGTATAAAAAACTTTTTTTTTGACAAAATATATTCACGAAATTCGGTATAAATACGGTCATATCTCTAAACCTCGTTAGGTTGTAACCTCTCAGTAGTAACATGGTGTGTCGCATTCTTATTGCCTGCTGCCAGTGCCGTTCTTTCCGCACGCTGTCCTCCATGTATAGCAACTCCTTTATGATGTGGGACCCCACCGCAATGTATGGTTCTGGTCCGCTCATCCTGGAAGCCGCGGCAGAGCGAGCTAGTTCGTCGGCCAGCTCATTTCCGGCTACCCCTTAATGTCCCGACACGCAGACCAGGTGTACACCGTTGCAAACTGATAGGCGGTTTAGCCTTCCTATGCACTCCTCCACTATTAGCGATTTGTCTTCATAAGCTGATATCGCCGCTTGACTATCGCTGAGTATAGCGATACGCTGCTTGCAATAGTTGCAGTGGCGATTGATTTCTGTACACTGACTTATAACAAAGATTTCAGCTTGAAAGACGCTCTGACAACATCCCATTGGTGTGGATAGTTTGGTATGCCGTACTCTAATGCCTTTCGGTGTTTTCGAGCCGTCAGTGTACGACAAGATAGTGTTGTCCCTCAGTAGTAGGTTGAGCGTGTAATAACTCCACTCCGCCTTACTGCCAAGAGTAACTCTAAACTTCTTTGTGAAGTTTACCCACTTCGTAATGCCGTATCTTGGAAGAAGCTTCAGTGATGTGTCTTCCAGTAAAGCCTTCCGTTGTTGAGACGACATTATCTTCCGTTTACCAAAACCCTCTGCTGCCATAAGCAGCGTTGTATATTTCGCTGCCGGTTTGATCACTAAATGCAGCAGTCTGAGCTCCAACAAAACTTCATGTGCAGCTTCAATAGTTGAAGGTCTACTGAAGACTGCATTGTCTTCGCTGCCCAAGCAAGTGCTCAAGAAGTTATGATCGTGGTATACAGCCACCTGATGATACCTTCCTTGCAACCCCAGAATCTACCGACTAGGCGTCTGCATTTCATGAGTGGCTTGGTGGCTCTGGACAGTGTTAATTCTACGTTCCTTTTCCACCGTAAAGTTGAGTCTAATGTGAGGCCTAGAAATTTTAACTCTTTTGACACCTCCAACTCTCTGCCACCAAGTGTTTGCTTTGTAAAAGGGACGACGATTGTTTTTGATGGGTTGATGTTTAACACCACCGTATTACACCATCCCTTAGTTAGACTTAAGCCCCTTTGGACTATGTTACAGAGAGTGTTCTGAAATTTATCTCGTGCCATTATGAAAATGTCATCGACGTAGCCCTAACACCGCATCCCATTGTTTATAAGCAACTTAAGGAGTTCATTTACTACTAGGCGCCATAGTAGGGGAGATAAAACTCCACCCTGTGGGCAGCCTCTCATAGTACCTAGACGCATCCTTCTCTCTCCTACAGTGATTTCAGCTATCCTAGTACGCAGTACAGCGTCTTTCCATCTGCATACTGGAGCTGCCACATTCCTTTTCTCAAGTTCCTTGATGACACTTGCATGAAAGGCATTGTCAAAGCACCTTCGATGTCAAGGCTAATGTGAGGTCTAGGAATTCGATCTTTTTAGATACCTCCAACTCCCTGCCACCAAGTGTAAGGGGCGTCCGGAAATGATCTTCGCTTTGTAAAAGGGACGACGCTTGTCTTTGACGGGCGCTACAATTCTCAAACTAATTGTTAGGATCGGACCACTATAGCATATAGCTGCCATACAAACTGAACGATGAAATTCAAGGACTTGTATGGAAAACTTTTTTATTTGACATGATTTCTTCACGAAATTTTGTACGGATTATTGTCCAAGACAGCGTTATAATATCGGATCAAATTGTTATGATCGGACCACTATAGCATATAGCTGCCATACAAACTGAACGATCAAATTCAAGTCCTTGTATGGAAAAATTTTTTTTTTGACAGGATTTCTTCACGAAATTTTGCATGGATTATTTTTCAAGAAAATGCAACAACCCCCGAACTAATTCTTTGGATCGGCCCACTATAGCATATAGTTGCCATACAAACTGAACTATCAAATTCAAGGACATGTATGGAAAACTTTTTTATTTGACAAGATTTCTTCACGAAATTTTGCATGGATTATTGTTCAAGACAGCATTACAATCTTCGAACATAAAAACACATACTAAGCAACAACAACAACATTTTCTTTAGTTAAATTTAATTTTATTCGTTTGAATATTTATTTTTATTAATTAAGTAAATATATAATATTTTATTATCAAGCAATTTATAACTTATAAACGATTGGGCGCAAAAAATAAGCAAACAAACAAACACAAAAACAAAATTATGGGCGGTAGGGGGGGTAGGCATAGTAATATCTGTATAATAGATATTCACAACTACTGCCGATGGCGGCTGCTTAATACTATTTTCAACATATTCGTACATTATTATTTATTCAGCAACGTAATCACATAAACGTAAGTGAAAACCTTTTGCAACAACAACAACAACGCGTACTACAACCAAAAGCAATGTCCAATATTGAAATTTTGCGTTTTTCTTCTGCTACTTCGCCGACCAAAAGCGGAAGAGTTGTTGCTGCACAACTGCATTTTCTCGTGGTTATATATATGCATATGCATATGTGGATGTGTGTGCGTAGGTGTGTGTATGTGTACGAGGTCGTAGGCTAATAACCATAGCCAATATTGTTGATGTGTGCATTCGATTGTGTATTGTCGGCGGTGGTTTTATCTGCCGGCAACTCCGGATCCTCGCGCTCCTCCTCCTCGTCAATAATGCTAATGTCGCGAATGGATGGCCGATGACTGCGGCGCCAACCTGCAAAGAGGAGTGAAGAGAAAAATAACAATTTAATCACTGCTTTAATGCATGTAATTTTTGTTGTTGTGATGTTTTGTTTTTGTTGTGATTTTTGTTTTCGGCGTTTTTGTTGTTTTGATTTTTTTCGTATACCTTTATTTTTTTTTTGTTTTTTTTTCTTGGTTTTTCTTTTTATCTTTTTTTGTTTTTTTTCTTGGTTTTTCTTTTTTTGTTTTTTTTTTTTTTCTGTTTTTTTACTTACCCTCCAGCACTTGCGGCTGTTTGGTGCGTGTCAGCAAGCGCGGCCCGCTGAGTGTAATCAAGATGGCGCCCAATGGCGCTGTCAACACAATACTTAAAACACAAATTGTCTGCACAATATAGGCGTAACGTTTCTCTGCGTCGGTGGCGGTGTCGCCTAAGTTGCGTAAGGCGACCGGTGCGAGTGCCGCTTGCACGGTGGCCTTTGACATCCACGAGAAGGCAACAAAGAATTTCTCTTTCGTGTTGAGTCGATCACCGAAGGCGATGCCAGCGGTGCAGAGTATGCGTATAACTGCCGAGACAACTATGCAGGCTACGCCTAGGTAGACCACGTCGCCGTCCAATTCGTTTATCTGGTGAATGCAGCGAATAAAAAAAATAATTAAAATATTTATAAATGAAAGTGAAAATAAATAAAACAAACTAAAAAATATAGAAAAATGGTAAAGCAATATAAAATTAATATAAAATATTTTATTTCGGAAATATAAAGTTTTGAATTTTTTTATTGTTTCTAATACAAATATAAAAAAATTAATAATAAGATCGGAAGAGCACACGTTTTAATTATCAATAAAATATAAAAATAAAATTTATTAAATATATTTACATTATATACAAATTAATAATATAAATTAATAAAAATATAAAATAATGGAAAATAATAATAAAAATACATAAAAATTACGAAAATGGGAATTTTATTTAAATTATACATATTTTTTCGAAAAAAAAAATTTTAAGTACATTTTAAGTAAAAAAAAAATTTTAAGTAAATTTGAAGCAAATTTTTTTTGAATTTACAATTTTAATTTTCGGGCTCTATTACAAAAAAAAATAAAGACAATAACTAAATTGTTTGCCATTTCAAACGAAATATTTTTTATTATACAGTTTTTTAGAAAATATTAATTAGATTAAAAAAATAAAAATAAAATTGAAAAAATAAAAATAAAAATAAAAACAATAACGAAACTTTATGCCATTCCACTTAAAATATTTTTTTATATAATTTTTTTCTGTAAAAAAACGCTCTATTATTAATAATTAATTAATAAAGAAAATACTAAATTTTTTGTCATTTCAAAATATTTTATTTTATTAAAAAAAAACTAATTTTTTATCTTTTATTTTATAGTTTTTTATAAAAATATACTAAATATTTTTCATTTCGAAAAAAATTTTTTTTTTACTAAAAAAAACTAAATTTTTTGTCATTTCAAAATATTTTATTTTATTAAAAACAAAACTAATTATTTTTCTTTTATTTTACAGTTTTTTATAAAAATAAACACTTAAAAAAATACTTACAAAACTCTTTTCATTTTATAAAAAATAGATTTTTTTATTTTACGGGTTTTTAAAATAAATAAGATATTTTTAGGTTTTTTTTTGAGAAGTTTTATTTTTACCAAAAAGGATTTATGAAATGATTATAAAATATATAAAAATTATGTTTTAAAATCAAAAAAAGCAATACAAACATTTAAACTCGCAAGAAAATTATGTGAAAGTGAAATAGAACATTTAAATAAAATATTTGTTTTATATTATATATTTCTTAATATAATTTCCGTAAATAATAAACATTTTTAAATTTTTTTTAAAATAATTTTCAAGAAAAAAGTAATACGAATAAAAACTCATAATATTTTTATAAAAGTTGAAATATTTTAACAATAATAAAAAAAACAAAATTTTAATAAAAAAATCATTGTTTGTATAAAAAAAAATTAATCATTCAAAATTTATATTTTTATAATTTAGTTGAAATTTTTTAAGAATAATTTTCATGAAAAAATAATACAACCTTGCAAAATAATATTTTTATAATCTAAATTAAGTTTAAATTTTTTCAAAAATAATTTTCATTAAAATTAAATGCCTTAAAGAATTCGTAATATTTTTGTAAATGTAATATGTATATTAAGTTGAAATATTATAAAAATAATTTTTATGAAAAAAATAATTTTCAATAAAAAAAAGCATAATATTTTTATAAAAATGTTAAGTTGAAATATTTTTTAAAAGAATTTTCATAAAAAAATTCATAATATTTCAATAAGAAAATTAGGTTGTAATTCATTCAAAATACATAATCTTTTTATAATTAATTTAAGTTGAAATTTTTTTTAAATAATTTTCATGAAAAAATAATATTAAATAAAAAAATTCATTATATTTTTATGCAAAAAATTCGTAACAACTTTAAAACTGCATATACATAAGTATGTGTCTTATTAAAAATATTTTTATATTTATTATATTTTATTCCTTAAATATTTCTACGATAAAGTCCTACATAGTTGACTGTTAAAATGTAAAGAATGTTTAACCAAAAAAAAAATAAATACAAGTATATTTGCCACAAAATATATTATAAACAATTTCTATAAAATTAGCAAGTAAAATAATTTAATTCAAAAGTAAAAAATATTGATATAAAAAAAAAACATTATTATTATTAAGCTGTAAAAAATAAATATATTATTTTTATTTTTTTAATTATTAGTAATTTTTTTCTTAATTCTTCGTTATTTTTAATTACTTGTTATTTTGAATTATTTGTTAATTTTTTTAATTCTTATTTGTTTTTTTTAATTATTTGTAAATTTTTTTAATTATGTGTTAATTTATTTTAATCTACTTGTTTTTTTTAATTATTTGGTATTATTTTGAATTATTTGTAAATTTTTTTAATTATTTGTTTTTTTTTTAATTATTTGTTATTTTTCTAATTATTTGTTAATTTTTTTAATTATTACACTACTCAACAAATCTAAAAAAATTGCGACTGATGTGCTAAAAGGTTTGTGGGGTGTCCTGATTACTATATTATGTACTGTTTTAAATTTATTTTTTTAAATTATTTATTTTAATAATTTTTTTTTAATTATTATTTTTCAGTTTTTTATTAGTATTATTTATTTACTGTCTTTTAAGTTACTTTTTAATTAATGTTTTATTATAATTATAATTATTTTTAATTTTTTTTGATATTATTTTTAATTAACATTTTTTACTTTTTTGGAGTTTTATTAATTAGTGTTTTTTAGTTATTTTTGTTATCATTATTACTATTTTTAATAAATATTTTTTATTGAATTATATGTTTTGTTATTACTTTTTTAATATACATATTTTAATTATTTCTTTAAACTTTATTTAAATTTTTTCTAGCTGTTTTAATTACTATTATATTTGTTAATTAAATTAAAATCAGTTTGAAATTTAATTTAAATAATATAAATAAAATCTTCAAATATAAAAGAAATATTTTTTAAATAAACCCATTCATGCACTTAAAATAAATAAAGTAATAATTTTTTTTATATAAATTAATATAAAATAATACAATTATTTACAATTAAAAAATAAATAGAATTAAAATAAAACAAACAAAATTAAATCACGTGACATTCCACTCACCTTAATTGTGGCACCGGTGACACTAAATAATATCGGCTCGAATATCATCCAAATAATTTCAAATGCTGTCCCCACCGGATTATCGTCCACCTCCCAGCCTTGCTTGCACCAAAAGAGGTTCGATATGAATGCTGCAAAGACGACAGCCAACGGACCAGCTCCCTCGAATTCCAACCTTTCACTGCCGTAAATCGCGACTAAGCCACCGGCGAACAAAAGTATAGAACGCAACGGCACAACATATTCATCACCCTTCTCGGGAAAGAATCTCGCCATATAACCCCAGATCACACCGAACGCCAAGCCGCCAACGATACAAACCGGCGCCTGTGATATTTGAAAGGCCAGACCACGATCCGAGAACATTACGCTACTTATAATACCGAAGAGTGCCACAGAGAGCGCATCGTCAATACCCGACACGGCAATGATTAATGTGGGTATACCTTTGGCCACGCCATAACCTTTTGAGCGTAGTCGAAGGAGGCATGGCACTACCACGGCCGGTGAGACGGCAGAAACAACCGAACCCAAGAGGAATGACCAAATCCACGGCAAGTCCAGGAGGAAATGTGTTGTGATTGAAATAGCGACGGCTTCTACGAACCATGGAATGAGGCCAAGTTTCAGTATGGTTTTGTAGACCTTACGAAATGCTTCCGGTTCCATTTCGAGTCCAGCTCGAATAAGTATAATGTTGAGTGCAAATTTGCGTAAATGCGCTGTGACTTGTGAGAAATCACCATCCAAGTGAACCCAGCCGACATTCTGGAAGTATAAAATAAATATGACTTCACTGTTATTGTACTCTAATTCTGGTCTTTGTGAGGAAAACTAAATATAGCTCGAACAATCCTGAGTTCAGAGTAAAATATCGAAACTTTCGTAGAGATCTTTTGTCAGGAAGTCGACATCGATGGGATTTGGTTTTTTTAACAGAATATTTTTTTGGAAAATATTGAGATTTTTTAAGGGAGACGGACGCTGTAGAAGATCTGCAGTGAGCTTTTACTCGAATGGATCGAAGCTTAAGAGAAACGTGTCTTCTATCGAGATCTCTCCATCAACTCTAGCTTCAGGCTACCAGACCACTGCACAGTCTTTTCAAAAGGTAGTGGCTAGCATCAAAGTAGTAGTAGACGTACTGTTCCGAAGATAGGTATGCATTCAGAAAGATTGTAGAAGAACAATACAGCGCTGAAGATTTGTCAAGAACTTAGGATCGTATGTAATCAAAGCTATATGAAAGAAGAATGGAAAAGGACTTTTTTCTTGACTTTCCGGCTTTTGTCAAACACACTTTCAGCGAACCCTTACAAAGTTCCTGCGATTGATATCAGCCGCCTTAACAAATCAAGTGGTAAGCTCAAATCGTTTATTGGATCTATAAGGATCTGTTAGCTCATATATGTATATAGGTTTTGGAATTCACAATGGACCAGCGTTCAAAGTTGTCACAATGGAATTCTGCGTTACCTTTGAAACGAGAATCAATCATACGGCATGATCTAACCTAAGAAAGACAAAAGACTTCGAGCCGTTTGATATCAAACGAGGTTCCAGACAAGATGATTTCCTATCGTTCTACTTCTTCAATCATCTCCTGGAGACAATAATTCGAGTTGAAGAGCTAAATAGAGAAGGTACCATCTTCTATAAGAGTGTAATGCTGCTGGAGAACGCCGATGATATTGACCTCAACAACCGCGCCGTTAGTTCTGCTTCCTTCAGATTGGTTAAGGAAACGATGCGTATGGGTCTGGTTGTGAATGAGGGCGAGGGCATTCTTCGCGACTTGGCTCCCACGTCACTGTTGACAGTCATAACTTCGGAGGCGTAGATAATTTCGTCTATCTTGGCACCAGCATTAAAAACAACAATGGCAGCTTCGAAATCCAACGCAGAGTAACTCTTGCCAACAGATGCTACTTCGGACTGAGTAGGCAATTCAAAAGTAAAGTTCTCTCTCGACGAACAAAGACCAAACTCTACAAGTCACTCATCATCCCTATCCTGCAGAGGCATGGACGATGACAAAATCTGATGAGTCGACGTTACGAGTTTCCGAGAGAAAGTTTCTGCGGAAGATTTATGGTCTTTTGCACATTGGCAACGGCATATACCGCAGTCGATGGAACGATGAGCCGAACGAGATATGCGACGACATTAACATAGTTCAGAGAATTAAAAGTCAGCGGCTATGCTGGCTAGGTCATGTCGTCCGAATGGACGAAACACTCTAGCTCTGAAAGTATTCGACGCAGTACCCTCCGGAAGAAGCAGAAAAAGTGGAAGACCTCCACTCCGTTGAAAAGACCAGGTGGAAGGACCTGCCTACACATGGAATCTCCAATTGGCGCCAAACAGCGAAAAGGAAGACCGACTGGCGCGCTGTTGTAAACTCGGCTATAACCGCGAAAGTGGTGTCTACGTCAACAAAGAAGAAGAAATTTAACATATACACATTTTGCCGATTTCCGTACATAAACTACTGAGAGTGGCATTTTAGGTTATGTTTAACGTTTTTTAGTGGAAATTGAAGTGAACTAAATTAAAAGTAGAATTGTGGACGTTCGGGCGCGCATACATTTAGGCCACCCTATATTTTTCCAACCTTTAAATGATTTTGCATTATTTCACCACTTTGTAGGTTAGAACCGAAAAAATGTTATTACAGCAGAGTCACGTCTGCTGTTATCTTCTTAATTGGCCTTAGATGTCTAAAATGTAATTAATTCTTCCGTCTAGAACTTAGTAAACGTTCTAAGTTATATTTTTTATTTACACGACGGCAGAATTAACGATGATAACCGATTCGGCCTTGACACTCAACAGGCAAATTATTGTAGGGCTTTTTATTGTTATTGTTGGTTCGTTTTCAGACTCTGATAAAGCCTACCCAATGACGAAAAACGAAACATTCTAATTATTCAAATAAATTCCCAGAATATATTGTATAGACACAGGCAGACATGCTTACAAGCACCTACACACACATACATACATACGTATAAACATGCATGCTTGTATTGTAATTACCATATCATTCGTGATTGTTTGGGCTAGCAAAACGGAGATAAAAAGTCGAGAAAAAACATACTTGAAATACAAATTAGTTTGAGTAGTTGTTATGGAGTGCTGCGCCGTTGCTTGCGCTTGCGCCTGCGCCGCTTTTCAAATTTGATTGTTTACGCGAATGTACGTATGTAAATACACATTGTAATTGTCAATCGTAAGATTTTATTTTCATTCGTACATATATATATGTATGTCTATATACGTACATATACATATTTGTATGTATGTATATAGACAATGCATATGAAGTCATACAAGCTTTACTCACCTGAAAGAGTATGCCTACGAGCAGCATACCAATGAGCCGCGGCAATGTCGTCAACGATATTAGCCAACCGCCGAAATTAGCCGCCACCGCCAGCACAACCAAATTGAAGAGTTGACCTCCTGGCGCAGCTGAATCGCCGATGATTACATAAGCCGTGAACCAAATGAGTATACCTGCACGTATAAAATATATATTTATTTATTTAAAAAAAATATTTTTTTTTTGTTTTGTATTATACAACTATAATTTTTTTTTTAAATTTGTTTTAGAAAAAAAAAAATTATAAGCAATTTAGAAAAAAAAAATTTTAACTGTTTTATTTAAAAAAAATTGTATTTTAGGACGTATAAAAAACAAATTTATTTATGTTTAAAAAATTTTTTTTTTTTTTGCATTATGCATATGTACATACATACATATGTGTGTACTTACATGCATACATGTTTTTTTTTGTGTTTGTTTTAGAAAAAAAATTTTTTAGAAACAATTTAGAAAAAAAATTTGTAAATTGTTTAATTAAAAAAAATTTTTATTTTAGGAAGAATGTTCTGTTTTTAGAAAAAAAAGGTATAAAAAAATTGTTTTTTCTTTGGAAAATTTTGTGTTAAAAAAAACGTTTTTTAAAGGAACATTATATTTTTTTTCATACAAATTTCTTTTTATAATAACATATTTTATAGAAAAAAGGGAAAGTTTCTTTCTTTAGATTGTTTTATTCAGAAAAAAATAGTTTTTTAGAAAAAAGTTTTGTTTTTAGAAAAAAAATCGTTTTTTTTTAATTTGTTTTAAAAACCTGTTTTTTGACTTATTTTTTCATACAAATTTCTTTTTATAATAACATTTTTTAGAAAAAATGGGAAAGTTTCTTTCTTTAAATTGTTTTATTTAGAAAAGAAATTGTTTTTTAGAAAAAAAATCGTTTTAAAAATTAAAAAAAAAATTGTTTTAAAAAATTGTTTTTTTTTAACTTATTGTTTTCATACAAATTTTTTTTATAATAACATTTTTTAGAAAAAATGGGAAAAATTCTTTCTTTAAATTGTTTTATTCAGAAAAAAATAGGTTTTCAGAAAAAAATTTTGTTCTTAGAAAAAAAATCTTTTTTTAATTTGTTTTAAAAAATTGTTTTTTTTTAACTTATTTTTTCATACAAATTTCTTTTTATAATAACATTTTTTTAGAAAAAATGAGAAAGTTTTTTTCTTTAAATTGTTTTATTAAGAAAAGAAATTGTTTTTTAGAAAAAAATTGTTTTTTTTAAATTTGTTTTAAAAAATTGTTTTTTTTTTAACTTATTTTTTTCATAAAAATTTTTTTTAATAACATTTTTTAGAAAAAAATGGGAAAAATTCTTTCTTTAAATTGTTTTATTCAGAAAAAAATAGTTTTTCAGAAAATAATTTTGTTTGTAGAAAAAAATTGTTAAAAAAACGTTTTTTGTTTTTTGAAAAATTTGTTAAAAAATCGTTTTTTAAAGAAAAATTATACCTTTCTTTTTAAACATAATTTTTGATTATTATGACATTATATTAGTTATATTTTTTAGAAAAAAGCTTTAATTTTGGTTTAAAAAAATGTCTTCTTACAATTTTTTTTAAAGCAAATTTTTTAATTATTACCATGACACTGCGATAATTATTTTATTTTAGAAATATATATTACTTTTTATACATAATTTTTTAATGTTTTTATGATATTATAATAATTATGTTTTTGAATTTG
>NC_052500.1:70978351-71005240 GCF_016617805.1 Bactrocera tryoni
AAAAAATAATATAATTTTTTAATTATTTTTATAACACTATAATAATTATATTTTAGAAAAAAAGTATTTTTTATACAATTTATGGTAGCTTTTTATAACAATTTATTTAATTTCAATACATTAAATGTTATTATGACATTAAAATTATTGTTATTGAATTATACATATTTTATATTTTTATATTTTTTTTAAATTAAATTATTTATTTATTTTATTAAATTTCCTACTTTTAAATATACATATGTAGGTATTTATATAATTTTTATATATTTTCAAGTTTGTGATTTTGAGAAAAAAATTTTATTTTTACAAAAAAAAATATTAATTTTATTTTTTTTTTATCTGCTACTCGGAAAAGACGTCTATAGGCAGCTGTTGCTGGAGCATATTGAGCACATCAGTCGGATATGACTTAATAGCCCTGGTAACCCCTGCACAGGTTACTCTCTATACTCCAGTAAGTTTCCTGATATTATACTGTTTATTTAAACGTACACATTCTACAGCTTATTTTTAATGTAAGTGTTTTATTATGTTAGACTTTCTTATTACTTTATTATTTTTTATAAATTTTTTTTTACATCATTACTCACCGATTAGTATGAGCACGAGTAGACGGGCAAATTGTCGAAACGATGGACACAATGGATATGGACAAATTTTCTGCCAATAAGGTGGCTCCCAAGACGGTCGATTCTCCTCGCCATGACATTTTAAGCAGAATGAATAAATCCACGATTCCTCCAGCTTATTACCTTGTCCATATAGCGCTTGCTCCTGTTGGTGCTGATAGATTTTCGCATTCAAATTGTCGAGCGCTGACGATCTATAGGGTCGACTGTTGTCGCCTGTAAGATAAAAAAAGAGGAAAATAGTAAATAACTAGATAGATTGTGTACTCTTGTACATAGCTTAATTAATAGAAATTTCGTTTGGTGTGAAATTTTGAAGCTGTCAAAGTAGCTAAAATGACGTCAACAAAACGAACTCAAAGTCATGAAAATTACTTACAAAATTATCGAAGGATTTCTCGTCAAGAACTACTAAAATCTCTTAAGTTCAAACTTTTTTTAGCTAAAAAAGTCGAGAAACTCACTTTACCGAGTACTCTGTGTTATTACAAAATTCTCGTGGGATTTCTCTTCAAAAAAACTAAAATTTCTTAAGTTCAACGTTTTATCAACCTTTTTTATTTCAGTCGTATATTTTCCATATCGCTATTGTGATCTTGTCAGTTACAATAATAACTAAAACAGCAATAATTTCTACTGTTTGGTAGGTCAGTTAAACAGTTTTTAATTTGTGATTTCAGCCTTGTCGTCAATTGACTGAAGATCAGCGATCAGTTATGGTGCTTAGCTACGTACACGACATAGTCTGTATGTATGCTTATATAATATACATATGTATATATTTCTTGCGAGATATGAATAATCAACGAGAGCGTAGTTAATAATTTATGGTGGGGATCGCCCGCTTGTTTAGATTGGGATTCCTCCAAAATATTGATACTATAAATAATTATAAAATTCCAATTGTTATTAGCTTTCTTCGATTATCGCCTGCTCAGCACGCTATCAGTGAACTCTGATCTTTTGTTATAAAATTTACAATATAGTTATGCAATTGAATTAAATATAATACAAGAGAGCAGCTGGATACTTCTTCAAAATCGGTGTTATATTTCTATTTGATTACGACAGACACTCTTTTTGATTTAAGCCAGTTGCTTGTTCGTTTCACTACTCACTTATGTTTTCCAAATCGAATACAGTTGTTATTAAAGTCAAAGAAATGTTATTAGAATTGTTCCGAAAGGAACCGATTAACATTCATAAAAAAATGGTGAAAAACAATAACCTGATGGAAGAGTAAATCTATGATTTCAGAAAAAAATAATTGTTTTTTTTACCTCAATGTTAGCAGAGGTTTAGTCTCTTTATTGGCTTCAAGCTTTTATAAAGTTTTTTAGAAGCATTTTTTCTAATGTAGTAAGTGGTGTTAGTTCGTGTTTTTAACTTCCCCAAAATGTGGAAATTATTTGGATGATTCTTCTTCTTCTTTATTGAGGTAGACATCGCTTACGCGGAGGATGGAGTTAAGTGTTGAAGTTCAGGCAAGTGAGGAGAGCTCTCTGAGCACCATTTACTTGTGTTACATATGGCTCATGAGCTCACGACTTCCGGTCTTAGATCAAGTATCCTCTGGGTAGCCAAAAAACAATGAAGGCGTTTGTCTATTAAAAATCTACAAGTAGCCAGAGGCATATAAATTTCCACTATTCCGGAGTCTAATTGTGGGGTGGTGTCAGCTCTGGCTAGTTCATCTGCTTCACTGTTTCCAAAAATGGAGTCGACTGTAAGTTTATCGTGAAATTGGTTGGAGGATGGAGGCGTGTGCAGAAGTTCACGCAAGTGAGGAAAGTTCTTTGAGGGCCATTCACTTGGCAGTAGCCAGAAACTATTTTTTTACATATGGCTCATGCAGCTAACGACTACAGGTCTTAGACCAAGTATCCTCTGAGCAGCCAAAAAACATCCGCTTGAAGGCGAGCGAAAGTGAAAAGGCAAAAAATCTCTCCCCAGGATTGTACGCTGAGTTAGAGACCCGCCACCGAAAAGAACACGCCCAATGGAAAGAAGAAAACAGCCTCGAATGAGAGACCTCCCGCTTGATTCTCAGCCGAGACTGTGGTGTCCTACTTAAATGATTACGATGTATGTTTAATGGAACATTTCATACCTGGTTTATCAGAATATCCGGTGCATGAAAGTCTAACGCTTATGAAACCGTCGAAATCAAATTTAAACTTCACGACCATAATCGTCTTTTAAGCAGAGAACGTGGAATGCACGAAAGTAGTTTCTGGCAATACCAACAGTTTCTCAGTAGACATTAAAATGGCTCTAAAGTCTATCGGATCTTTTGAGTGTAGAGTAAGGTCAGCGGTAAACAATTTAATGCATTTTAAAAATCGATGATTCAGAATAACTCTTGCCTTCATGTGTTACCTCGGACTGAGTAGGCAATTGAGAAGTAAAGTTCTCACTCGAGGAACAAGGACCAAACTCTATAATTCCCTCATTATTTCCGTCTTGCTGTATGGTGCAGAGGCGTGGACGATGATAACATCTGATGAGTCGGCGTTACAAATTTTCGAAAGAAAGGTTATGCGGAAGATTTATGGTCCTTTGCGCATTGGCAACGGCGAATATCGCAGTCGGTGGAACGATGTGCTGTATGAGATATACGACGACATTGACATAGTTCAGCGAATTAAGAGACAGCGGCTACACTGGCTAGGTCATATCGTCTGAATGGATGAAAATACTTCAGCTCTGAGAGTTTTCGACACAGTACCCGCCGGGGGTGGCAGAGAAAGAGAAAGACCTCCACTCCGTTGGCTGCACTTTGAAATCTCCAACTGGCGCCAAACAGCGAAAAGAAAGAAGGACTGTCAATCCAACTGCCAATCTCTTGTCCGGGTTTGAATTTTTTTTTTTTAATTTAAACAAAACTTAAGTTAACATAACCTCAATTTTTTTTAGAAAGTTGTATTTATATAAAGACAACCAAACTTGTTGATCACATGTTCGCCTTAGTTTTCTACTTTGTCTTTGAACACCCACCGCCCACGCAAACTTTTCCACACCGCCGCCCATGTTTACCCAAGTCTAGTCATTCTTAAATATTTAACAAAATTAAAACAATCAATTAGTCACATGCATGTCATGTGAGTTTCTTAACAAAAAACACGCGACGCTCATTAAGAAACATAAAATAATTAAACAATAGTAAATTTAAGTAACAGTAATACAACAGCAACAAAAATGCTTGGCGACCGAAAAGAAACAAGCAAATAAAATAAGAATGAGATAAACAACGACAAACCACGAAAAAATGCGAATAAAAACGTAAACAAACAAGCAACAACGACAAGATCAAAAAACTCTCTAATAAAAAATATAAACAAATAAGCAACAACAAAAATAAAAACAAGAAACAGTGTTAGCTTCGACTTTGTCAACTTTTCTTGGTGATTTTAATTGGTCAGCTTGTATGGCAGCTATATGCTATAGTGGTTCGACATCACCGGTGTCAGCAAATCAGCAGCTTTTTGGGGAGAAAAGGTTGTGTGCCAAATTTCAAGTGTTTAGGGTATAATTAACTCTTGCTTGAGCTTACACCACTTTACCTAGTAATCGGAGAGATAGCTAAACCCACACTGCTCTAAATGACAGCAGAAGGGGTATGCAATGTTAAGGTAATCTCACCCCACCGGATGTTAGAATCAAGTGAGGTAATACAATTGGCTCTTCTCCCTAGGGACAGCATTACCAAAAGGGTAAACTTCATCAAGAAGTTCAGGGTTACCCTTAGCACAAAGGCTGAACGGAATGATTACTCTCGAGCTACTGCTTAGAGATAGTACAATCAAGTGATACACCGACAGCTCGAAAAGGTCGGAAGGAATTGTTGCAGGAGTCTAAGAGCCACGCACCAAACTCTCCATACCTATGGGAAGATTGTTTTGCATATTTCTAGCAGAAGTCTTTGCCATAAGTTGGTGCATAGAGATAAACCTCCAACGCAACTATCGCAATAAACGTGTAACCACACTTAGAGACAGTCGAGAGGCACTGAAAGCAATCTCTCTCTATGAGATCAAATCTGCAGGAGTGTACAGAACGGCTGAAGTGCACCCTATCTGGGTGCCCGGTCACAAAGGTATAGCCGGGAATGAACTGCTTGTTGAGCTCGCCAGCTCCGCAGCAACCACTAATATGGTGGGATCTGAACCATTCATCTGGATGGGTTCTCATACCATAAGTGAGCTGCTTCGCAAGGAAGAAGGGGTAGGCAGAGAGAGGTATTGGCAACAACTTCAAGGCATGCGACATGCCAAGTTGCTAATGGGAGGTTATAACCTTAGCAGGTTTAAATAATCAATTTCCCCAGGAACAAACTCGGGCTACTTGTCGCCTTCTACACTGACCACTGCAAGCTGAAGAAGGTCTTATATAACATGAGCCTAACTTTTTGTGCAAAATGCCAGTTCTTCTACAATGAAACTCCACCCTCTAATTGACTGCATAGCAGTCTGCAGACGCAGAATATAGGCCCTGGGTACCATTTTTCCAAATAGGGAGCACATCGCCTCACTAGCACCTTGGACAGTATTGGACTTTATTAATATATTGGCGCTAGATGTGTCTTTGTCATTTTGGAGTGGCCACAATAGACCTAAGGTCGCGGTGCAATCCTCGTCTCTTTATCTTATCTTCAGCCAAATTCAAAGTCACACCCAAAAAGTCACGTAAGCAGGACATTTCCGGCGGATGCCGCAGACAGTTGGCAAGATGTTTATATGCAAAAAATAGCAGAGTGATATATTCTATAAAATCAGCTAGTAGATATTTTGCCCCTATGAGCGATCATTAGCCAAACTGGACAACTTCGGCTGTCAATACTGGCAAAAGATAAACAAACAAACACATGCAACCACACACACTTGACAAAATCGTGCGACGAAACATCAAGTTGTGCGCAAAAAATTGCCAATAATAATTTCATACTCTTCACATGTACATATGTATGTATGTATACCTGTTCATGTATTTTTTTTTTTTTGCAAACTATTATCAACAATTAAACATGTGGATAACGCGAACCACGTGCTTATCGCCAGCCAGCCATAGTAGCCCTAGAAGCGTGAACTATGCAAACATGTGTACAATTGTACACAGTCACAATTAATTTAAAGCGCCTATTTGTATGTATGTATGTAATTATGTGGCCACTTATGGCAATAAATATTTGTTTTTATAAAAACAATAAAAATATAATAAATCTGAGTATAAATATGAGAAATTACACCACGTATGCTATTTAAGATATACAAGTATACATACATACATACATATGTACATACATACATATCGTCACCTAAAAACCTAAAATGCAAAATAACGTAACATCACTTTTCATAAGTTTGACGGCGCAGGAAAAACCATATAATAAAAACCACTCATATTGAAAAAAAAATTGAGTTTTGGTTATAAAATGGTTATATACTGGTTATATTGGGTAGCAAAAGCTTAAAAGTTTATGATACATAGGTATATGTAATATGATGTAGAAAACCGATACAATATAAAGCACTCATATTGAAAGAAAATTTGAGTTTTGGTTATAAAATGGTTATAGACTGGTTATATTGGGTAGCGAAAACTTAAAAGTTTATGATACATACGTATATGTAATATGATGTAGAATACCGATACAATATAAAGCACTCATATTGAAACAAAATTTGAGTTTTGGTTATTAAATGGTTATATATTGGTTATATCTTGGTTATATGTTGGTTACATATTAGTTATATGTTGGTTACGGATTGGTTATATGTTGGTTACATATTGGTTATATATTGGTTATACCTGATAGCGTAAGCTGAATATGTATGAATGTACTATATATATAGAATCGTAAGCAATAAAAAAACTAAATTTTGATGGTTTTGTTGATACGTTGTTTTGCATTTTAGGTGACGATGTAAAGTAGGTACCTATTTTATTTTGATAAGCAATACAACAACAAGAGATAATATTTTTACATCGAAAAACATGTGCAAAATGAAGATTTTAGTTTGTACAGATATTTTTATAGTTATATGCACCTAACGGTTGCTTGTAACACCGAAAACTAAAGGAGATATAAACAGCACTAAACATACCAACTGATCAAATTTGAACAGGACTAACTAAAAAATACCTTTTCACCTATTTTAATTTCTTTCTTTATTGTTTCAATCTTTATTGTCGTACTCAAAATAGTCTCCTGACTCAACACAAAAAAGCCAACACTTAATCCACTTAACCGTGCATTTGATATAAGCCTCGGCTGTGGTACCCTTCAGCCTACAGCGAATTACTCTTATTGTCTTTGTTCTTTGCACTGACACAGAAAAATCGTTTTGCAGAACACCAGACCTGCCTGCCTTTGAATTTTTTGGAAGCTGAAAAATACCATGGCACGTTTCCCGCAACGGATTTTTCAGTTTGTAACACTTAAAAATTCCATCTAACCTCTCCTCTTTCGCTTCGGAACCTTAGATCGCTCGTAAATCATTTTTCATTTCACTTTTTTTTATTTCGGAAAAAAATCCTCTTAGCTGTATTCTCCGCGCGCCTGTCCACTGGAACGGGAAGAGATTGCGGTGGTTGTATTACTACTGTCGAAACAGCTTTACTGCCACAGTCCATGCAGACTCGGACCAAGAAAGCGCTGTAAGCATTAACGTGGGAAGGGAAGAAGAACTTCTTTGCTATCCTGTGCACGCGATCGAGGGTTCCAGCTCTGGCAACAAGAGAGGGTCCAAAAGAAGCCAAACAATGAGGTGTTGAAGGCAAAAGCGAGGTACAATGCAACGGTCGGAATATGTAATCGCCTTAAAAATAAGACGAGCCTGAAGGAAGAAGAGGTCAAACGGCTGGCACTCGAAATTGGTGTAACGCCTCGTTAAACAAATTTTCACTACAACTATAAACAAAGACTCAAATACTTTTCCAAACTCTAGAAACAAACTATATTTATTAGTTTATAATGGAAAACAACACATTGCTGTCAAGTAAGGTCCTTCGTTATCATTAAAAAGCTGTCAATCAATCAACACACAGAGGCCCCCTTCTGCGTTTGTATTAAAAATAATGGGCAATTCCCGGTTAACAAACAATAGGCGCGTGTAGTTTATTAACCCATTGAGTCCCGTCGAAAATTTCAAGATAATCACTATGTAGGGCACTTATCGTGTGAGCACATAATTTGACGGCTGCCACAACCGACGAACTGTCGCAACAACAAATAATTGAATTTGCACAAATGATCCAGGGAAGCGTCAAGTGGCTGATCGATCAGTGATCTTTAAACAGATAAATCATTATTGATGAATATTATTTTGCACTTATTGTGCTCATTGTTGTTTTTGCTTACAGATTTAAATGCAAATATATTTGAGCATGTTTAAGTATGATTTCATAGCCACTTAACACAGTGAAAGGGTGATAAAGAGTGCGAAAAAAATGTACAAAAATAAATGTGCGAAATTAAGTACAAAGCTCATTACACAAATTACGGGTTTAATTATCAGCAAATTTGCTGAAATTATTTGCTAATAATTTTTAATTTTTTCTTTAATTATAAAATTGTTTTTTTTTGTTTTTATATTTCTTATTTGTATTTTTTTAAATTAATTTTTTTTTAATTTTACTTAATTTTTTTAATTATTTGTTTGTTTGTTTAGTATTATTTTTTTTATGTTAGAATTATGTATTTGTAAATAATTTTTTCATTTTTTTACTTAAATAGTTTTTTTACTTATAAACATGTGTTTATATTTCTTTTTTTAATTTTTTTAAATTAATTTTTTATATAAATAATAATTTTTACTTAATTATTTTTAAAGGGAAATATTTTTTTAATTACATATTTTTTATTAGTTTTTAATTTTTAATTTAATTTTTTAATTTTTAATTTTTTTTAAAATTATTTTTTAATTATTTTTACTTATTTGTTTTTTAACTATTAAATTTTTCTGTTTTTTAATATTTTGTAACTATTTTTTATTTAATAAAAAGTGCGAAATTAAGTACAAAGCTCATTACACAAATTACGGGTTTAATTATTAACAAATTTGCTGGAATTATTTGTTTGTTTCCAGAAATTAATTAAAATTTTTTTCTATTTTAAAATATTTATGTTTTATTTCTGCTTTATTACTTTTTTGAAATTATTTTTTTAAATTTTACCGTTTTTTAATTTTTTTTAATAAAATAGTTTTTTTCCTTAATTATAAACTTGTGTTTTTCATATTTATTTTTTTAATTTTTTATATTAATTTTATATAAATAATAATTTTTACTTAATTTTTTTTCTTTTTTTTTTTAATTACTATATTATTCTGTTTTTTATTTACTGAATTTGCTTAAATTATTAGTCATGAATTTTTATTTTTTTTGTAAAGGAAATATTTTTTTCTTTAATTATACATTTTTTTTATTACCTTTTTAATTTTTTAATTTTTTATATTAATTTTTTAACTTTTTTAATTTTTACTTAATTTTTTTTAATTTTTTACTGATTTTTTTAAATTACTCTTAGTTCTTTATTTTTTTATTTGCTGAAAATTAATTAATTAATTTTAAAATTTTTTTAAATTGAAAAATGTTGATTTTTTATTTCTTTTTTTATTACTTTTTTGAAATAAATTTTTTAAATTTTTCCTTTTTTTTAATTTTTTACTTATTTGTTTTTTAACTATTAAATTTTTTTTTGTTTTTTAATATTTTATAATTATTTTTTATATTTACTTAATTTATTATTTTGTTTACTTATTTGTTTTTTAATTATTATATTTTTTTTGTTTTTAATTTTTGTTTTATTATTTTAAATTTACATATTTTAAAATTTTTCATAACTTTTGTTTTTCTATTTTTGTTTCATCTACCTGCCGCTCAGCATTTCTCCTTTCACTCAACTAATTTTTAAGCATTGATTTGTACACTTACCAGTGCTGTGCAGTGATCCTCGATCGGATTCATTATCATGTGTATTCGGTAGGGATAACGGTGCTATATTGGTTGTCGAATTCACCAATATACTCTTTCTTCGTGTGGGTCCAAATTCTGTGTGTGAATGTGTGGAAGTCTGAAATATTGGCAATCAATTAACAAATGCTTTAATTACTCGTAAAAAAATATAAAATACAACAATCGATAAAGTCGTTGGCATTTCAAGTTTTATGACATCGGTTTTTTATTCAGTGCCTGGTAATCTGTATTATTTATATTAGAAAGCATAAAGTGAACTTTTTGAGCTTATTATACCCTGGCAACATGTTGCTATAGAGTATAATAGTTTCGTTTTCCTAGTGGTTGTATGTATCACCTAAAGCTAATCGAGATGGATATGGGGTTATATACATATATATGTATGTACATATAAATGATCAGGATGACGAGACGAGTTCAAATCTGGGTGACTGTCTGTCTCTCTGTCTGTCCGTCAGTGCAAGCTGTAACTTGAGCAAAAATCGAGATATCTTAATGAAGCTTGGTATGCTTTGTCAGCGCGAAAATGGGCGAAATCGGACTACAACCACGCCTATTTCCCATATAACAATGTTTTAAATTCCATTTGAAACTTTCACTTACCGTTACGTAAATCAAGAAGCAATTAATATAACGAGATAAAACTTTGCACGAATAATGCCTTTAGAGTATGCCACCTTGTGACTAAACAACCTAGTCTCAATATAACTAATATCAGGATTTTCGAACATACGGCTGACTTTACTCCATGTGATTGGTGATTGAGAAAGTTCTTTGAGCGCCATTTATTTGGCCAGTAGCGATTATTTTACATACGACTCAAGCAGCTCAAGACTTCCGATCTTAGGCCAAGGATCCTCTGGGTAGCCAACGAACATCCGTTTGAAGGCGAGCTAAAGTGATAAGCCGAAACATCCCACCCAGGGTTGTGCGCTGGGTTTGGGGGAAAACTGGCAATACCTTATATGACTCCACTAACCCATATTGATACCGTTTTCACGCCTGACATAGATGAAGCAGAACTTATAGTTCTGTATTTGGATAGAGATATCTTTCTAAAAAAGGGAGAAAGTTCGTTTAATGATTGAAAATTAAAAAAAATTATTAGCTGATAAGCTTGAGTTCGAATACGGTGCTAGTAAGTATTTTAATTTTCAAGTTCGAAGTGAAAGCTGAAAAGTCTATTTAAGTTTAGATGAAAAGAAAAAAAAAGAAAAAAAGAAAAATCGAAGGCTTTATATATATTTGAAGTGAATCAGGACGTTTAAGGGCTTTTTAATGAATTGAATAAAAAAACCAATTTTGCCAAAAAAATATCTGTTGCTGGGCTTTTTAATTGATTGCTTTTGAATAGGGGATTTGGGAGTCTAAGAGACACATGGAATTAATTATGTTTTATTTAAGATGACAGATGATAAGATTACTAGTTGAAAGTAGTAACAAAAGTTTCCAGTCTTTTTCTCTCCGTATTTCTAAACGCTACTCAATATTTTGACATGATTTGCATGTGGCTGCAAAATAAAAATTATCTTACCATCAAGAGTAAAAGTTGGAGTCTCGTTATTTAACAAGCTACAATAAGCTATAGACTTCTTATCTCATAGATATGCTTAAAAGATGTGACAACTAGCAAGAGAAGAACTGCTGCTCACTTTGGAGCGTGTTTGCAAGCAACCCCAACATAAATTCTTATCAGAGGTATACCACCGCATTATGTTACGTGGTGGCCTTGTCTACTAAGACGATTTTAGTATATGTAACTGCACACCGATAACATTTTTTGATATGTAATACTGAACTCAGCAATAATTCCTCTAGCTACTCAGCTTTGCCTACCTTGACTAGGTATTTAAAAATTAGACTGATTAAAGCAATCAACCAATAAACCAAATTCACCACAGTGATAATAAAGATTTGATTTACAATGTTTAACCAGTGATTTACAATCCCTATAAAAAATCTATGGACGTTAATCATACTTCGACAATTCATTGTCACATAAAACACACATTCGACAAATAAAAAGTATGTACAAATATGTATTTTTGTAGCTTCGTGGAAAGTCCTAAGGGTTAAGTAGCATAGCCTATTGCTCGCATTTAAAATTTATAATGTATTGTTGATTTTTTGGTATTACCATAATTATCGTAAATATGTATATACCATATAAGACTAATAAAATAAAAAAGAAAATTTTCCATTGCTGCGCAGTTAGCTGTATTCAGCGCTCCATAATTTGAAGTGGCGAATCGTACAAACAACTGGTACAAACCAAACAAATTGGTATAATCAAGTAGGAATAAAAAAGTGGGGCGTTTATAGTGCACCAAGCAGGCTTAACGCCTACGGAATCATTGAACATGTTTTGGGGAACAGAAACACAATTATTTGAGGTATTTGAGTGGCACAAGGCACTCAGAGAAGCTCTAGCAGTTATCGAACACGTGACTTATGCGAGTAGTAGGTCTGCCCCTGTTAAAGACGATAGCATCGAAAAAGATCAAAGAAATACCGCTTGAAAATCGAAATCATAGAGATAGCAGAGGATCTCTACATCTCTTATGTATTGACTCAACACATTTATGCTAATGATTTGGGTATGAAATGTGTCAATGTTAGACTCCTATCAAAAGACGTGAAACTTTAGCAAAAATAACTTCGTATAGAGGTTAGAAAACAGATGCTTGACAATGTAGCTGAGGATCCTACATTCATCAAAGGAAACTGACGTCAAAACTGTCTAACAATCCAGCCAATGGCGCGTCAAAAATTAGGCGAAATCAAGAAGACCAAAATTCTTACACGACACTAAAGACCATCTCTGCTGGGGCTTTTAACAAGTTTATGCAAGACTCCTTGCGATTGCGAAAGCCGCGGAGCTGACCTCTAATGCACCTGCAGGCAATTGCAAAGTCAACTTCTATGTAGACAGCCAAGCAGCAGTCAAGGCAGTAACCTCGTGTCGCATATCGGCCAGAAGTGTCTTGGGAAGCAGGGCGGCAGTAGAAAGCAAGCAAGTTCAATTCTACTGAGCCAAGCCACAATGGCACCGAGGGCATCCGGAAACGTGATCAACATTGGGAATCCCATGCATTATTTGTACGACGATCTTGACAGAAGCATGGTAAAGAAAATCAAAACCCGGTGAAACAAGCTAACTTAGTGCAAAACTGTAAAAGTTTGCAGCAAAACAGTAGATCGGAACTACACAAAATTCTAATTGGCACTCGATAGAAGATACTCTAGGAACATGATGGCAATACTAACTGGTCACTGTCTAATGGCGACACATGCCCGCAGAATGGGGCTGACAGAACGAGAAAACTGCAGGAAATGTTTAGAGCAGGGCACCAGGGAAACAATAGAGCATATATTGCATCTGTCTTGCATCGCAAAGACAATGCAGTAAGCATCTGGGGGTCCCCAGGGTATGATACATGATACTCTGGAGGAGGTATCGGTAGCGAAGCCGCAGAGTCTGTTATAATATACATTAAGCGTAGGCATCCTAAAGGATGACTACTTCATTTGGACCTATCTTCATCTAGTATCTCAAAGGACCAAACTGGTATATGCGTAGCTTATTGGCTTACCAGATTAACCTAACCTTATGCAAAGTTGGATTAATCGCAGGCAAGCTCGTTTTCGCTCAAAAGGAGCATATCTTGAAGGTGATAGTAAAGGTGATGATAAATACAGATAGAAAAATCGAAAATTTATTTATGTGAAATCCTTTATTTTATTGTAAAAAGCGGTTGAAGTCGTATTATAATTTTTCAAGCCCGCAGATATCGAATATGCGGACCTCGGCGCCTATATCTAACTGTATACCGCAAATATTATTCAATCTTTGAGAATTATTACTGAATTTCATAGAGAATCTGAATGTGATCTGATTTGAAACTGGGTAAAATCTGGTAAATGGTTCCCTTAACCTCCCAATACCTAGTATGAACAATTTCGAGTTTCCCTTTGATTCTATACCGCATTTGGCCGATATATTTGTAAGCTACTTAATTAAATTTAGAGAGAGTCTATCTATCGTGTAGTGGCGGCTATATAGTATATCTGTTGTCAGGCGAAATCCCGGTGCACCTCTTAAGGAATATCCACGACCTCCACAAGCTGATAAAATGTTCTCACGTACGGCTGGAATCCCCTTATAAGAAAACTGTCTCAAGAGTGGGGGAAAGTTGAAAGGAAGCTAGGCTAAAGGCGGTAGCTATAGTAGATCTATCACTACGCCCTCCAGCTGGTGTCTGACTCCCAGCTGAACTCTTCACTCCCGAGGAAAATGAGGAGATGCTGCGATACTGCAATCCTTCTCTATTCACTCACGACTGGAGAGGGATCAGAGCAGCTTCTTAGGAACAAAAGGAGATACATATGTAAAATCGATCGATATTTCACAAACTGTGGGAGTAGTAGTCTATATAAAGATGAATAGAATACATCATGTCGTTCACGAATCTTTGGATATGATGTAGCTCTGTTAAAAGTGGGTGCCGCACGAGTTCACTTTTGACCAAAAAACGGAAAGTTGATGCTTCGGAGCAGTGTCTGAAGGTGTTCAAACGCAATTAAACAGAGTCTTTGCTACCGCGTCCAACGCATTCTCCAGATCTGTCCCTCAGCGACTATTTCCTGCCCTCAGATCTCAAATGTATACTCACTGGGAAGAAATTTTCGACGAATGAATAGGTCATCGCCGAAACTGAGACCTGTTTTGAAGCAAAGTACAAATTTTACTAAAAAACAAAAGAGGGTGGGTCGCTATAACCAGTGCATCACCCTTGAAGGAAACTACGGAGGCTGCTATATATATTTCTGGCCTAGGCAACACTAAGTGTTGCCAGGTGCAATCTGACATTTTCATTGGAAAGTTTGACATTTTTTAGCATAACATCACTCAGAACGTTTTGTCATTTAATCGTGAATTGTTTTATTTACAGGGAATTAAAAAATGCATCTCGGCCAAAAAATGGAATTAACTCGTGAACATATTCGTGCGATCAATCTTCACAACTTTCGACGTGGATTATCACGACAAGAGTGCATCGATGAACTAAAATCTTTGTATGGCTATGAAGCACCATCCTATAGCACTGTGAAAAACTGGTACAACGAATTCAATCGTGACCGACGCTCGCTCAAAGACGAATTCAGTGAAGGTCGTCCAAAAACAGCCGTTGTGCCAGAAAACATCGATGCTGTACGTGAACTGATAATGCAAGACCGTCATGTAACATACCTTCAGATAGAGGCATGCCTATGCATTTCTCCCACCAGCATACATTCGATATTGCATGAACACCTGGCCGTAAAAAGGTTTGTTCTCGTTGGATCCCGCACAATTTGACAATCGCTCAAAAAAGGCTCGTGTGGATTGGTGTAAAGAAATGCTGAAAAAATACAATCGCGGTGCTTCAAAAGACGTTTATAAGATCGTCGTGACGAATCATGGATCTATGCGTATGAGCCCGAAACAAAACAGCAATCGACCGTGTGGGTCTTCCAAGACGAGCCAAATCCAACGAAAGTTGTTCGTGGAAGAAGCACTTCGAAGCAAATGGTCGCCAGTTTCTTCGGCAAAACTGGTCATGTGGCGACTGTTCCGCTTGAGCAACGTAGGACGGTCAATTCCAAGTGGTACACCACCATTTGTTTGCCTGAAGTCTTCGGAGAAATTCGAAAAACGAACAAGAGAAGACGAATCATTGTGCACCATGACAATGCGAGCTCTCACACATCGGCTCAAACCAGCGCCTTTTTGACCGGCCAAAACGTCGAATTGATGGGTCATCCGCCGTACAGCCCTGACTTGGCACCCAATGACTTCTTTTTATTCCCACACTTCAAAAAAATAATGCGTGGTCAACGATTTTCGTCGCCAGAAGATGCCGTTGAAGCATTCAAAAACCATGTTTTGGAGGTGTCTCAATCGGAGTGGAAAAAGTGCTTCGAAAATTGGTTTGAGCGCATGCAAAAGTGTATAAATCTTGATGGAGAATGTTTTGAAAAACAATAAAACCATTTTCGTTGATAAATATTCTTATTTTCATTATTAGGCCAGAAATATATATAGCAGCCCTCGTATATTGAATAAACGGAATAGAAATGGGAATAGAAATAAAAAAAATGTTTTTCGGGGGCTTTTTGAATCGGACGAAGTGTTCATATGACCTATAGCTTAAGTTAGATATCTAATATGACTTTGATAAATCCATAATTTCGTCGATTAATGTCTGTTGGTCTGTTCCTTTCGCCACATTTTTAATACCTGAAATTATGCCGCCGACTTTTATTTATGATAATTGCGAGAGTACCAAGTTTTGTGTACCACCTAACTTGAACTTCCTTACTTGTTTCATTATATATTTGAATTTCGAAAACATTTTTCCAACTAATTTTTCTAACATTTTCAAAAGTTGTTTCTACTAACGAAACTTAAAATTAATTTAAAATCTTAGACTTTCCAAAATCACTCTGACAACTCACCTGTGATATTTTGCGATGTGGATTTTGTTCATAGGCTGGATTGTCGTAGGCGCCAATGCTGCGCGCTTCACTTGCCGGATCCGATACAATGCTAACTTTACGCTTCGGCTGATTATCGATAACAATGGTATTCTTATAGGCGGCGCTATTACCAATATTATTGACCGCTGCATTGGACACCAGCGGCACGGGCAATGATATGCTCGAATTATTGTGATTCAAACCATTTGTTATGGTGCTGCTGCTGCCATTGTGATTATTGATGTTGCTATTGCTATGGTTGTTTGTGAGAATGCCCGCATTCCCATCGGCTGAATGGGACATAATACTGCCATTCGCCTGGCCATTAACAAGGACATCTGGCACCGTTTCGGCGCGTTCATTCATATTTTTTGGATTCTGTAAGCAACCGAAATGAGCACAATGTGAGTTTAAGGCACTTTTAAATATTTTTTTGAAATTTTTTTCTTAAATTTTTTTTACTATATGTGTATATATTTTAGTAAATTTAAATTTTTTAAACATTTTTTTTTATAATTCAAAAAAAAATTATAAATTTTTTATAAATTGTTTATACGTTTTTTATAATTTTTATAAATTTTTTTTTTAGGTTTTTGTAATTTTTTATAATTTTTTTTATAATTTTTGTTTTTAGTTTTTATACATTTTTCTATGGTAGTTATGCCTTAAAGGCCCACACATAATTTTATATATATTTCATAAATTTGTATTTATTTCTATTTAATCCCCATATTCACGCACACACTTTACATTTTAATAGCTAATTTAATTTTTCTATGCATTTTATGAGCTTTATGATCTCATAATTATACAATTAACGACACTTTCCGAATAGGCGTTTGCAATAGTTAGGATTTTAGGCAACCAACACCCACTATCTATATTCACTTACAACGTGATAGATATTCGAACGCATCGCGAAACACTAAATACGAGCTTTCGTTTTTGTATGTTTCAATATCAATTTGGTTTGCCGTTGCTCGCTACTCGTTATTCGTTGCCGTCTGTGTTGCAATCGTTGTAGTCGCGTCTTTGATCGTCAAGCGTTGATTGATTTTATGATCCGTTTCGTTCACCGTTTAATAGCGAAATGACATCGTCGATAATAATACAATGTTGGTGTTGGCATAAATATACACATAACATCCCCCAGTTAACTAGTTGTATTTGTATGTAAAAACTTCGTACGTTAGCTGCGCTGCGACGCCGGAAATTACTAATGTGAAGTATTCAAGATATTAGCAATTTTATTTGATAGCGAAATGAATTGGTTAAAAGCAGATCATTTGAAAACAAAGGCAAGAAGAATACAAAAACAAAAACTCAAAATTACAAAAGTGAAAAAGTAAGAAGAAGAACGAAGAGAAAAAGAGAGGGAAGTACAAAGAAAAATACAAAAACAAAATTTGAAACAAAAATAAATATAAAGTAAGAGGAAGGACGAAAAGAAGAAGAAAGAAAAGAACAAAAAAGGAGAGAAAATAAGTAAAGAAGCTTAGAATAAAGCCAAAAAAGGTATAAAAAGCGACAAGAAACACGAGAATAAAATTACAAAAATGAAATTAAAAGTGCCATAAAGACAGAAATAGGAGACAAAAAACGAAAATAAAAGTACCAAATAGAGCGGAAAAAGCGACAAAAACAAGAAAAATGTTAACTTGGTTTGTAACGAAGCTGTAATACCTTACACATATATATTTTATACTATAAAAGGGTAAAAAAGGGTCTTTATCTTGATATTGTGCGATTAGTTTGTATGGCAACTATATGTTATAGTGCTCCGATTTATACAATATTCTTGGAGATTATAGAGATACTTTTGAGTATAATACATGCCAAATTTTGTGAGGATAACTCGACGAATAAAAAAGTTTTCCATACAAGAACTTGGTTTTAAAAGGTGAGTTTGCATGGCGGCTATATGATACGATAATCCGATCTGAAAAATTTCTTGCAAGGTTGCATCATTACCTTAAAAAATAATCCGTCTCGAATTTCTTGAAGATAACTCATCAAATGAAAAAGTTTTCCATACAAGCACTTGATTCCGATCATTTATTTCGTACGACAGCTATAAGGTAAAGTGTATCTATCTGAACAATTTCTTCGAAGATTACACCATTGCCTTAAAAGAGAATACGTGCCGAATTTTGTGAAGATAGCTCGACAAATTAAAAAGTTTTCCATACAAGTACTTGGTTTTGAAAGCTGAGTTTGCATGGCGGCTATGTGATATAGTGATCCGATCTGAAAAATTTCTTCCAAGATTGCATAATTTTCTTAAAAAATAGTTCATGTCGAATTCCGTGAAGATACCTCGACAAATAAAAAAGTTTTCCATACAAAGACTTGAGTTTGAACGATAAGTTTGTATGGCAGCTATATGCTATAGCGAGCCAATCTGAACAGTTTCTTCGCATATTACATTATTAACTTAGAAAATAACCTGTGCCAACTTTTGTGAAGATAACTCGACAAATAAAAAAGTTTTCCATACAAGGACTTGGTTTTGAAAGCTGAGTTTGCATGGCGGCTTAAGATATAATGATACGATCTGAAAAATTTCTTCCAAGATTGCATAATTTTCTTAAAAAATAGTTCATGTCGAATTTCGTGAAGATACCTCGACAAATAAAAAAGTTTTCCAAACAAAGACTTGAGTTTGAACGATAAGTTTGTATGGCAGCTATGTATAACCTACAGTGGTGCGATATCGGCAATTCCGACAGGTAAGCAGCTACTTGAGAAAAAAAAAAACGTATGCAAAATTTCATTGCGTTATCTCAAAAACTGAGGGACTATTTCGTGAATATACATACATACGGATTGCTATGGTTAAATCTCACTAAGCTCGTCCTGCTGATTATTTATTCATTTAAACATAGTATATACATAACTTTAATGGATTCTTTCATAATTAATATATCCTATTCAAGGTATAACAAAAATAAATTTTACAATAACAAAGAACATGGAATTACAAAAATAGCGAACAAAAGCAAATAACGAAATAGACAAACCCTAGAGAAACCTCCCTTTTATCAGCAAGTGCTAACACAATTAGCTTTAATTTGCCTAATTTAGCTCTAACGTGTAACAGTTGTTTGTCGCTCAGCTGATCAACGCTGATTTTTGATTACTGATTACCGAGTTCTGTGGTCATTATCACAGCAATTAACACCTCCACCGCTTCTAAATATATTTGCGCATTCGATTTATCGATCTTGCGTTCGCAAATGTTAACCCGCAACTGTCGCTCGCCAATTGTCTGACTTGACTACGCTCTCTTTGTTTCCTTTTTATGACGTTTGTAACTTAATTTAACTTAATTGTCGTGTTTTGTGTCTCTTGCTTTGCTAATTTTCTATAAAAATTTTTGTTCAAGTTTTCGTTAATCTTTTTTCTTTTTGTGCTGTTTGTTTGCATTCCACCTTTTTGTTAGTTATTTGTTCTTTTTTAATATTATTTTTTGTCTTTTTTTCCTTTTTTTTGGCATTTGCCCTTTTTCATAAGTCGTTTTCTTTCTCTGTAATCTTCGTTTTTCTTTTGTCTGCTTCTTTCTTTATTTAGTTTTCAGTTAAAAATGTTATTGTTGTTTCCTTTGTCTTTTTCTTTCTATTTTCTTTTTATTTGTCTGCTAAAAATGTTATTGCTTTTATTTCGTATTCTTCTTTTCTTTCTATATTATTTCTTCCCTTTTTATTGTTTTCGCTCTCTTTCTCCTTCTTTTTTGTTATTATACAAGTTATAAACAATGTCACGTGCATTCAATGCTGTCATCTCATTAGCATTGCTTCCCATTATTTTATCCGCAACGTTATTAAAATTCAGCCTACGTAGTATTTTTTTAATCTTTGTCGGCCTTTTAAACACTAATAAGTGTGATTAACATTATTTTACGATTTTAATTTTTCTTGTTAAAAGTACTTAGAAGTACATGCATGTCTACAAATGTTTTCAAGTATTTTTTATATAATCTCAAAATCACAATAAGCCAATAGATTAGGAACAAATGAGGAAGTTATGAGTTTAAACAGGTTTTTTCGAGACGTTTTCCTAGACCAACAAGAAGACGACGAGTGGCAAACTGTTAACTGGTTTGTATAAATATGTCTAGGGACACCGATCGCCAATAGGCTGGAGAAAGTAGTGATCGTTTTTTTCTTCAAATTTTAACTGCTTCATACAGTATACATTGGATATTTAATTATACATCGGTATGTCGCCTTCAAAGTAGTTCCCACTGAATGTAATATATTTATGCCAACGATTTGTTCAGTTCTCGGGAGACATTTCATAAGCACCTTTTGGGACGGGTTCCATGGAGCGGCAATTTCAATTTGGGGAACAAGATTACGATGAAGACTGCTTTTTTATTCTAAGCAATGCTTGGGAAAATTAATATATGAGTAACTATTTCATGATATATTCAAGGTCTTCCAGATCACTAAGCCAATTGCAAGTTTTCTATCAGAAGTTTGAAATCTAAAAGGTGTTGTGTTAAGATGGAGATATTTCGGTGATAGCTTTTAAACTTATATCCTTTTTCTGTGAGTTTCAACGTGGGATTTAGATTAAAATTAAAATAAAATATATTTCTCATGCAGTTAACCTCATAAAATTCGAAAACATCGAGCTGAAATTCACACACGTCTTTTTGTCTCCTAGAAGCTGCTCATTTTATGGAACTGCAGATACCGGAACACTGCCATACAAGCTGATCGATCAAAAGTCAAGTTCTTGTTTTGAAAAGTTTTTTATTTGATTATTTGACGAGATATATGTAGTATCTCTCCGAAATGTGGCATAGATCATTATCTAAAGCAACGTTATAAACTCCGAACAAATTTTCTTGTACAAGGTGCGTTCCAAAGTAAACAGGAGTTTCAAAAAAAAAAAAACAACAAATGATTTTATCGGCAAAATCAATTTATTTTAACCGAAATAGTCTCCTTCTGCTTCAATACAGCTTTTTCCACGTTCCAAAAGCATGCCGAGCGAGTGTTTTAGCTCGTTGACCGGTATGGCCGCCAATATGCCGGTGCAAGCCTTTTGAATGGCCTCTACGTCTGCATAACGCCTTCCTTTCATGGACAAATGCATTTCCGAAAAGGAAGAAGTCGCACGGTGCCATAACAGATGAATACGGGGAGTGGTTAATGGTTAAAATGTGATTTTTGGTCAAATAAACGGTCACAAGCGTCGATCGATGAGAGAAATTTTTGGTCGTCAGTCAATTTGTGCGGAACAAACCGTGCATACACCTTTCGTAAGCCCAAAAGTTCGGTCAAAATGCGATAAATCGATGTTTTGGAGATGTTCAATTCTATTTCCATCAATTTCAATGATGATTTCGGCCGATTTTTGATGAATTCACGCACAGTTTCGATGGAATTCCCGATGATCACGGCCCACGATGATTTTGATTGGCCCACATGTTGATCGTCATTTATGTCCTCATACCACCTTGAAAACGTTGAAACCACTCGTGCACTCTGCTACGGGATAGGCAATCATCGCCATAAACTCAATTGAAACGTTTCGGTAAAAGCTTTACTAATTTTAAAACAAAATTTAATGTTGGCTCTTTGTTCGAAGCTCATTTTCGCACCGATAACACAAGCATACTGACACTTTAAACGCAATAACTTCACTGCCAATCAATAAAATATCATGAAATTCTCACTGGACAATCGATAAAGAAAATAGATAGAATAGATGGCGCCACCATTGGCCAGATGTAGATTCAAAAAGTCCTGTTTACTTTGGAAAGCACCTTGTACTTCTGTTAAGCAAGTGCGAAGCAAGTATTGATGTCAGGGTCTAACTATGTTGATTTCTATGAGTTAAAAACCCTTTGACAGCTTTCACAATCATTTGATGATAATTAAATAAGTTCATATACAGACTAAACTCTTTTTATACTCTCGCAACAAAGTTGCTAAGGAGAGTATTATGGTTTTGTTCACATAACGGTTGTTTGTAAGCCCTAAAACTAAAATAGTCAGTTATATATACCAAAGTGATCAGGGTGACGAGTAGAGTTGAAATCCGGATGTCTGTCTGTCCGTCCGTCCGTCCGTCCATGCAAGCTGTAACTTGAGTAAAAATTGAGATATCATGATGAAACTTGGTACACGTATTCCTTGGTTCCATAAGAAGGTTAAGTTTGACGATGGGCAAAATCTGCCCACTGCCACGCCCACAAAATGGCGGAAACCGAAAACCTATAAAGTGTCATAACTAAGCCATAAATAAAGATATTAAAGTGAAATTTGGCACAAAGGATCGCATTAGGGAGGGGCATATTTGGACGCAATTGTTTTGGAAAAGTGGGCGTGGCCCCGCCCCCTACTAAGTTTTTTGTACATATCTCGGAAACTACTATAGCTATGTCAACCAAATTCTATAGAGTCGTTTCCTTCAGGCATTTCTATATACAGTTTAAAAATGGAATAAATCGGATAATAACCACGCCCACCTCCCATACAAAGGTTATGTTCAAAATCACTAAAAGTGCGTTAACCGACTAACAAAAAACGTCAGAAACATTAAATTTTACGGAAGAAATGGCAGAAGGAAGCTGCATCCAGGCTTTTTTTTTTAAATTCAAAAAATGGGCGTGGCGTCGCCCACTTATGGACCAAAAACTATATCTCAAGAACTACTCAACCGATTTCAATGAAATTCGGTGCATAATATTTTCTTAACACCCTGATGACATGTACGAAATATGGGTGAAATCGGTTCACAACCACGCCTTCTTCCAATATGACGCTATTTTGAATTCCATCTGATGCCTTCTCTGTATAATATATATGTACATTAGGAACCAATGATAATAGCGGAATAAAACTTTACACAAATACGGTAGTTGAAAAATATGTAAATGACGTATAATGAAATCTCGATTATCACTTTATCATGCGAGAGTATAAAATGTTCGGTGACACCCGAACTTAGCCCTTCCTTACTTGTTTTAAGAAGAGTTAGTATACTTTGCTGAGCTCAACTTACTCATATTAAGTTATTCCAGAGAATTCAATCAATGTTAGGATATTAAGCAGCTCGAACATGTTCTCAAATTAATATGAATCCACTTTTGGCCAAGAATCTTCAAATCAAATTTAATAATATCAAGTCTGCGAAACATGTGCTATAGGGCATATGCTTGGGCTGAGGTTCTAAGTCGTTATATAGTACATATAATATATGGGAGTCGGCATCGAGTGAGTATAAATTTTGGACGAAAATATTTATTGTATATTTTTCTTTCACAAAACTTTATCATTCATCCTGATATAGTTGAAGACACTCTACTTCTATAGGTATATGATAATGCATTGCATACCACAGTCAGGTAAGAGATAAGGATTAGGAAAGGTCGTAGCGAAATTTAAGCACTTTATATAAGCATAAGAGTATTATTTTCGGCAGCGATTATTGAGTACATACTAGTACTCAACATTCAAGTGACACGAAAATCCCTGGTCACATGTTTCTGTTTCCGGCAAAATATAATATTAATATTTTTTAGTCTATTTCTTTATTGATTTTGTTAAAACATCCGCATGCAAGCGAAAAAAGCTTTGCTTCCAAACAAAATATTTAGTTTATATTGGGTCACATTTTTTACGAGTACGTTTTTTTTAACTTCAGGAATATGCAAAAAAGTATTGAGACTTTTTGATTAAGCGGCACTTAATCTGCTTTTTTACCACATGCAACTGTATTTAACGGCTCTTAAAGATTTTTGCAATGAAAAACGATAAACAATTAATAACGTGTAAACTGCTGCAGAAAGCTTCATTTGATAACAAATGTGACGTCACTTCTGCATTTTAAATTTATGCAAATTGACAATAATGCGAAAGATAGTAGAAAAGGAAATACAAAAGTTATAAACCGGCTAAGAAATTAATAATGGCAGTAAGACAAGATAAAATTTGTTTCAACAATACAAAATAGAAAAAATATCAAGACAAAAAAATCGTTCGATTCGGCTACGACGAATCTATATACCCTGCACAAGTACCTACATACATATATAGCAACTACATATGTAAATAAAAAAATCTTTTATGAAGAGTTTCATCTTGATTTAATCGATCAGCTCGCATGGAATGGCTCTAATGGTCCGGTATACTTCAGGAGAAAAGGACTTATGCAAAATTTCCAAACGAAGTTTCAATAAGAAAAAACGTTAACTTCGGCTGCAACGAAGCTAATATACCCTTCACAGGTGCATTTCTTTTAGTAACTATGCGTCCAGTTTGTATGGAAGCTATATGCTATAGTAATCCGATCTGAACGATTTTTTCGGAGATTACATTGTTGCTTTAGAAAATAATATTTACCAAATTTGGTGAAGATACATTGTCAAATGTGAAAGTTTTCCATACAAGAACTTGATTCCGATCGTTCAGTTTATATGGCAGCTATATATATATGACGTTATGTACATATCTCGGAAACTACTATAGTTATGTCAACCAAACTCTACAGAGTCGTTTTCTTTAGGCATTTCCATAAACAGTTCAAAAATGGAAGAAATCGGATAATAACCACGCCCACCTCCCATACAAAGGTTATGTTGAAAATCACTAAAACTGCGTTAACCGACTAACAAAAAACGTCAGAAACACTAAATTTTACGGAAGAAATGGCAGAAGGAAGCTACACCCAGGCTTTTTTTTTTAAATTGAAAATGGGCGTGGCGTCGCCCACTTATGGACCAAAAACTATACCTCAGGAACTACTCAACCGATTTCAATGAAATTTGGTATATAATATTTTCTTAACACCCTGATGACATGTACGAAATATGGGTGAAATCGGTTCACAACCACGCCTTCTTCCAATATAACGCTATTTTGAATTCTATCTGATGCCTTCTCTGTATAATATATACATACATTAGGAACCAATGATGATAGCGGAATAAAACTTTACGCAAATACGGTATTTGAGCTGAGGTATCCCTTGTGGAAAAATTGTCGTGATCGGACTATAACTTTTCAAAGTCCCTTATATCGAACAAGAAGAATTCAGTGCCTAACCTAACCTAACCTAATTTTTAACCGAAAATATCGGTAAATCTCTCAGATATTTTCATGTAATTCAGAGGGCATCATTTTTATATTCTCGCAATAAAGTTGCTAATAACGGTATCTCGATTATCACTTTATCATGCGAGAGTATAAAATGTTCGGTGACACCCGAACTTAGCCCTTCCTTACTTGTTTTGAAACTTTGCATACGTTTCTTTCTCTTCATTAAGATGCTCGTTTATCGGAACCACAGATATCAAACCACTATAGGATATACATAGCTTCGATACAAAATGCCCGATCACAGTCAACTTTTTATATGAAAAAGTTTTTATTTGTAAAGGGTATTCCTGCCGCGGTGCAGCCGGATTCACGTTTTTGTTCTTGTTTTTGTTTTAGTGTTACAACAATAAATCAAAACTTTACGATCCACTTTGTGACATTCGTTTCCAGATATTGCTATTAATATTGTATTTCGAAAGTAATAAACATATTTTTTCACAAAAAATATTTTTTAAATGGAAAAATCCATCCGGCGCTATAAAAATACGCTCGCCTACATTGTTATAACTGTCACAGCGCATAAATCGAGCGGCTGACAAGCGATTTAAATAATTTACATGGCGAGATCTCCACTCCTACAAGTTAACGATTATTGCTATTATCTGGATATTATATGGTTGCTCATTAAAGTGTCAGTAGTTGCCGTTAACTATATGTACATATATATTTTTACAGCTGCAAATTAGCATTCAAACTGTTTTATTATAATCCACTGTGTTTGTTTTTATTGCTATCTGTTTTTTGACAACCCCCTAAATTAACAAGTCCGTCAATATGAATGTTAACTTTTCAATTAACTGTCGTTCTTGTAAATATTCGTAAATTATTTATTGTCAGCTAGTTAATTGTTAAAAGCGAAATGAAAATAATTGTAGTATGTATGTATATGTGTGTGTGTTCATATAAATATGCCTGTCGCAGTGTTGCCGCTAAATTAGCACATTATAGACGCGTTTAAATACGATTCTTAACTGATGGCCCAACTAAAGAGAACAATGTAAGCGCTAATAAATAGTTGTTGTAAATACATACGGCCACACATGTACATACTTATATAAGTCATATATATATATATATGTATTATGTGTGTATTTACATTTAGTTAGTGCCGCTATTTAACATAAATTTGTAAGCGTGGCACGTAAGCCGGGTTTTCGCTGGGGGTCGACCCTCACTGTGCGTTGTTGAGTTGAGATTTACGCAACCTTCCAGCCCTGTGAGCGAGCAAAAATTTAATTCATTTACAATTTATATAATTCGTAGCATTCGTACTTGATCTGTTTTTCATGACGCGTTTTAAATTAATTGGCAATTGTGTGTGGGAGTTGCCATTGTATTATATATTTATCAGATATGATATCAAAGTATGATATTACTATACATATTATTATAGTTATTAATTTATAAAATGTAAATTTTTGTATTTTTTATTTATAGAAAATTTATTTAAATATTTTAGTTTGCATTCATTGTTTATACTTTTTGTTCTGCTTATAATTAAAATTAAATACAATTTTTTTATTGTTTAAAAATTGCAACAAATTACTTTTTAATGCAAAAATTAAATATAAAGTATTATTATGTTATTTAAAAATATAAAATCCATTTTTTTTCTAACAAAAACAAAACAAAAAAATCAAAAATTATTT